>NC_090186.1:31933945-32198945 GCF_024679245.1 Pseudorasbora parva | reverse complement strand
TAAAGTGTGCATTGCAAATAAAAAGGCTATTTAATGGGCTGCAATTGTCAAAAAGAAACTTTAATAAGCTAAATGCAAATGCGTCGTTTAAAAAAATGTAAAGGCATATATATAATAACTGATCTCGTCTATTTCAGACATCTCTGGTGAATTTGTATATTCTGACACGACACGTCAACGTGTGGTCTTTGAGATGACATCAAGGATCCCTGAAAACAGTGAAGTGACCATGGCAGAACTTAAACTGTTCAAGAAAGCCCCACACAAGCGCTCCATCCCAGAGAGAAAAGGCCACAGGCCCGTCAACAACGCCAGGGTGAGCATCTACTGGGTGGAACCTCAGGGAGACGGGTCCAACCGAACTTCACTAGTGGATTCCAGGTAAGCAGAAACGGCCACAGACAGTCATTAGTCTTTCTCCATTATGCTAATTCCACTGCTGACTGGCGTTAAGGGACACGCATGCTAATTGTCGCAACTATTACCTCCTCAGATTGATTCCCATTCACGAAACCGGCTGGAAGAGCTTTGATGTCACTCAGGCTGTGCACTATTGGTCGAAGAGCCGAATGGAGATGCCAATGCACCTTGAGGTGTGGATCGAGGGCGAGAGACCCGGCAGTTACGCGGCAGAGATGGCCAAGTGTGTCCACTTCACAACTCAAGATCCGAACGACAACACTCTGGGAAAACCCGAGCTTGTTCTTTACACCCTCAACCTCGAGGAGTTTGGGTAAGCGTTGCTTCATTTCTTCATATTCAAATCTTTTCTAGGCCTAGCTACGTATTAGGCTACACCTTGTCAAAAAGTCTTAAATATAATAGTTTTATAATATTATATAATATCAATAGCCTATCTTTTTTGTTTCTTTAATCAGGCTACTTTATCATCATTTCAATAAACGTAACATTTAAACGTAACATTTGCATTTTTTAAATGTAACAAAATGTCTAATGTGCTCTGCTTCAGTTACATTCTCTATTATTGTTAGTACATTTAAATAGGTCTATATAATAGCCTAGCATATATTATTATTTGAGAATATATATATATATATATATATATATATATATATATATATATATATATATATATATATATATATATATACTGAAAATTAGGTTAGCTTGGCTATATGTTTTGTAACTGTGGCAAATTTATATCCTATTTAATTTAAATGTATATAGCCTGTTTTACACGCTATAGGCCTATGTTAATTATTCCTGGATTTTTAAAAATGTTAAATAGTCAAAAGAATCACCCTGTTGTTAGTCTACTGTAATTAAATATGTTTAGGCTACATGTGGTTTATGTCTAACATGATGGGCTGTAAAGCGTTCCGGAATTAATTTCTTCAAAATAAAACGGATGCGTTTAATTTCAAATGCTCATGTGCTAATATTCCTTTATTGTTCACGTTGCAGGTCTAGTGGAGACTGTGAAATTAACAAAGACAGTGAAATGTGCTGCAGGGAAAAATATTTCATCAATTTCCGAGCCTTAACTTGGACCCAATACTGGATCATCGAACCGTCCGGGTATCAGGCGTTCCGATGCAACGGCGGCTGCCGGCAGCCGAAGCGTAATTACGGATACGGAGAGAGAAAGTGCGCGGTTGTGGAGAGCGCGCCGCTACCGATGATGTATTTAGTGAAAAAGGGAGATTATACTGAAATTGAGGTGGCTGAATTCCCAAACATGATTGTTGAAAAGTGTGGATGCGCAATGGATAACATTTCAGTTGTATGAATAGGACTATGCCATTTGCCATCGACCACCAGTCACCACAACGCACTGTACTTTGTTATAGGCTAAGAAAGGGTGTTGGCATCTTAACCTTTATGACATACCTTAAGCACTTTGTATAAATTTGTAAATATTACTAAATCGATATGCATTTATTTTTGCATTTGTATATGATGCCATGAGAAACTGAAAAGATTGAGTTGTAGATGTTATATTTTGAGCAGTAAAAAGAATGGGTTTGTTGTATATGCCACTTTGACTGCATATAAATTAAACTATTTTTCATTGAAACCTCTACTCATTAAGTGAGTTTTCTTCTTCTTAAACTAAAAGAACATTTGCATATTCCAGTGTTTGCAGATGGCCACATGTAGAGCAGACGTAAATAGCCTACACAAGGCTATGTTCTTGTTTACTCTACACACACAAATAATCACTTATTAAACAGAACAATTTGTAGTTGTAAAAGGGGTTAAGTGTCAATATGCTTATTTAAATATACAGGATAAAGGGTTCTGATACAATTAGATTAGCCTATACAAAAAAGTGGTAACCACAAAACTTCAGTTTTCTTCCATTTCTTCAAAAAATGAATGAATAAAGATGCAGTGTGTAATATTTGTGAGGATCTATTGGCAGAAAGGTAATAGAATTTACATATGTTTTCAGTGGTGCATAAAGACTTTACATAATGACCTGTCATGTTTATATTTCCTTAGAATGGGTCATTTCTATCTAGGCTGCTTTCCACTTTTCTACTTTTAGATACACACTCACAAACTTTCCTAAGCACTTCCACTCGGGGGAATCCCTGCCGCCATTTTGAAGTGCGTTCCACTTCATAAAGTGGACTATGAAGTTTATATGGATAGACCTTCTTTCAATTTTGACAGAGGGAGCAAATACTCTTGTCTGGCTATCACCAGACGAAGCAAATTAAAATTGAACATTGGTTTGGGGAGTCTGCTCTGTATTTTCAGAGGCGTAAGATCAATGAGCATTATTTGAATGACTGTATGCAATTGGATAGTTGTTCGTTTAACCAATCAGACCACAAGAGGCGTGAACTCCAATGTACACTTCAAGCAGCTCTATATCCAACAATTTAACTTGATTTAATTATTATTATTATTGATTGTGACGTCACAGCTGACTGTGCTTAAAGGGATAGTTCACCTGAAAATGTAAATTTATGTACAGACCCTCACTTACAGTCAGTGATCGGGTGCTGAAGGCTGTTGGACATAGTGGCACATTAGGTGACACACTTTAACGGTTGAAGTTAAAAAATATAATTCGTGTTCTACTGAAGAAACAAAGCCAACTTCATCTTGGATGCCCTTGGGGTAAGCAGATCCATTTTCATTTTTGGGTGAACTATCCCTTTAACTTAAGTATGATATTTTAATTATTTTGAGAATGAATAGCATAATAGTGTAATGTATTAATTATGTTGAGATTTAATTGCATACTTATAACTTATAGCTTATGTTTGCAGTCAAAGTTAGTACTATATATTTTTTTATTTGTATAATTATATTTTTCTCCAACAGCTATGCCTATAGGATTTTATATCTTTTCTCCAACATATATGCATATAGAATGGAACATAAAATTAATTCATAAGTTAAAAAAGGGGGTTTAAAGTCCTCATGAAATCAAAAATGACCCATTTACTTTGTTAGCACATCTTAGGGTGAACAATTAATCTGTGCAAGTTACACAGAAGAAGAAAAAAATGTTGCGGTAATCTTTAATAAAAATCTGAGAAGTAACTTCCAGTCTGGAAACGGCGTTCCTTCTCAGATGACGACAGTTTGACAGCTTAGGTTTGAACATGCTTACCCACTCCCCTGCAACCATTAGTCTGCATTAAGCGAGAGATGGAGAGTAGGAGTGCTGAAGTAAAACCCTGCCGGAAATACGTCACAGCACTGAAGAAAACTCACTTGCTACTTCCGGTTCACTGGGACTTTAAATCAGCCACAGTGAATTCCAAGTGACCAAGAGCTTAAAGAGTTAGTTCACCTAAAAATGAAATTTATGTCATTAATGACTCACCCTAATGTTGTTCCACACCCATAAGACCTCCGTTCATCTTCGGAACACAGTTTAAGATGTTTTATATTTAGTCCGAGAGCGTATGCAAGTGTATGCACACTATACTGTCCATGTCCAGAAAGGGAATAAAAACATCATCAAAGTAGTCCATATGTGACATCAGTTAGTTAGTTAGAATCTCTTGAAGCATCGAAACTACAATTTGGTCCAAAAATGAAAACTACAACTTTATTCACCATTGTCTTCTCTTCCACGTTTGTTTTCAATCCTCAAATAAAGATTCAAACGGTTATGAATCAGCGGATTAATTCATGATTCAGATCGCATGTCAAACTGCTGAAATTGGCTGTGTCCGAAACCTGGAAAATGTTGCCTTCGGAGCACACATCTGAAGGCAGGAAGGCATCAAGCTGCGTCCGAATCTAATGTTAGCTTCACTTCCTGTCTCCTGAGAGCCCTTCATCTGACCGATTTTTGCAGGCAGCATACATGTATCGTTCGCTGCCTTTGATATCACACAATCCTTTGCTTTCCATTCAGTGACAATTGAGCTGGGGGAAAAAAGATGGCGTCCAGAAGTTGCGTCTGTAGGACAGTTTGTGTGTAAATGTATGTTTTTTACCAACATATTACACTTCTGATGTCACTGCTAGCACGAAATCACTACTGTAGTAATTAAATGTGTTTAGTTCTTAGTTCTTACCAAAGTGCTCTCTATTTGCTGTAGATCATTAAACTGTTACACTACCTTAGAAGTCTGTCCGAAATTAGTTTCGTGAGGTGCCTTCGTGCACAAAACACTGCCTTACAAGTCATTGTCTGATAAGGCAGCGAGGCAACGAGTCAGCTGCCTAGGTTTTTGGACGCAGCCGTGATGTGACATTGGTGATCTAAATCATGAATCGATACGCTGATTCATAACCATTTGAATCTTTATTTGAGGTTTGAAAACAAACGCAGACGAGAAGACTGAATAAAGTCACAGTTTTTGTTATTTTTGGACCAGAATGTATTTTCGATGCTTCAAGAGATTCTTATTAACCAACTAATGTCACATATTGGCAAATTTGAATGATGTTTTTATTCCCTTTCTGGACATGGACAGTATAGTGTGCATACACTTGGATATGCTCTCAGACTAAATATAAAATATCTTAAACTGTGTCTGTAGATGAACGGAGGTCTTAAGGGTGTGGAACGACATTAGGGTGAGTCATTAATGACATCAATTTCATTTTTGGGTGAACTAATCCTTTAATGTGTTCCAAAAAACCTTATGTTTGAGTTCCAGCAGTAGTGGGCACTCGTGCAATGTAAGCAATGGCGCACATCCCAGTGAATGAGATGGAGGGAAGTTAGCAAGTAAAGTCACCATTTTCCACCACCATGTTTCTACAGTGGCCCTAAATGGACAAACTGCTCTTTAGAGTACTAGCTAGTAGCTCGTCTCAGATGACATCTTTGTCCTGTGTCAGCCACCGTAGCTTCTCTGCTTCTAAATGGAGGGGTGAGCGGTTGCAATTCGCAACCTCACCACTGGATGCCGATCAAATTTACACACAGAACCTTTAAGAATAATCGCGCTGTCTTTAAAATCCTCGTCATTTATTTCATGACATTATTAGTAACCATTTTACTAAGTGATATTAAGAGAAATACTTTGCATTAGAGAACAAAACACAATGATTTATCTCAGACATTTATTACATTATTTAATGACATTTCCTTACATTATGAAACACTTGAACATTCATCTCGTTGAAAAAAGAAAACAATGGCAAAATACAAACATCATAAATCTTACCACCTGCCATATCTTAACACATAACGCCACATTTTAGTACAATTTAATAAAGACATTTTCGTCCTCAAAATAGCTCAAGCAAGGGCTGTGTAGTAAGACATAATCGCAAATCTCTCATGCCATGCTATATCCACTAATTTTTATAAGGGACAGGGTCATTATCTCATCCTATATGAAATCATTTTAAGAAAAAAAAACTTGAAACAAAACACTTTTACATCAATTTAAATGGTATAGTTAAAAAAAAAATCCACTTAAACTATTACATAATAAAATACACCAATTTAAGTCAAAAATAGCTGCCCGTTTTCTTTGGCCATTTGGCACTTTATAAGAAATATATTTATTGAAACAAGTCATGGGCCTGTCTTGGTGGAAAACAGGATGTCTTGCTGATGTCATCATGGGTGAGTGATATTGTGGTCTGAATGACGAGTATCAAAACGCAGGTCATTTAAACTGAGAGAATTCATATCATTTAATAAATTCTGATGTAACCTTCCACTCTGCAGTGTTTCACAGCTCAATCCATGTAGCATTAATAATGCATTTGAGAATTTACCATACAAAAGAACTTATGTGCTGGCTGTTATATCTGAAAGGGTTGTCAACAAGGCCACTATTTCAATGCACTGGAAAAGTGGCATTAATAAATAGATCAATATAGTGGTTACTCGCAGAAGATTTTGTATAACCATTTTTAAATGTGTTGCCACAAAATTTTACTCACTAATAAGCTTAACGCACAATATAACTGAAGTTTTTGACGACAAAAAATTGAATTGTGTAAATAAGCCTAAGTTCAATGAAGATACACATTTCATTTTGGCTACTCTTGCTTTCTTGGATACAAATGCATAAATTTACTTTTGAAACTATTCAGTGCATTTCAAGTCACAATAATACAATTTACAAATATTTCCACCGTATGCCCTACAAGATAGGAAGACAACAAAATAATACGTCTTAAAGTGCTGAATTAAGAGACAAATCAGCACTTTGAAATGGATTGTTCAAAATATCAGTCAAAAGCCATAAAAAGTCATAGAAAAGCAAGCACATCTTTTATTGCAAACCTATGAAGTAACTCTTACAGTCTGGGCTAACAAAGAAAACCTTGAATATGCAAATAGCGAACAATATTGTCACTCCTCCACTGAACATGAAAAGTTGCTGAGTAAATATGAATATGACAAAAGCTTTGAAAAGATTGGTTCATAGGGATTTATATGCACTACAACTTACGCAAAGGAACTTAAAATAATAAAATAATTTACAGTGAGTAAAAATGACATTTTACAGAATAAAATTCACAACCCTGAAATTCAAAGCAAGACATATGCAGTGATTCCTGATATAACAATATATCAAAGCTGTGATACAAAATAAAACGGGGAGGAAATACATTTTTACAAAAATCTGAGAGAGTGAAGCCATCTCACATCCATGTAGAACGTAGACTGTATACTTCAGAGGCGGAATGTTTGTTTGCCACTTGCTTCTCATTTAAAAATGGACTTCCTTTAAAAAAATTACAATAAACGAGGACCATAAAAGTGGATGGATATTCTGTGGCTGTGCATCTGAGTGCAACAGAGGCCACGAGTCTTTAATACAAATGTGCACTTAGTAATATCCTGGGTGGTACTGTTGATTCCATGGCTTCTGGTTCCAGAACTAAAGGGTCAAAGAAAGTGTCATCAGACAAATGGACTACAAATTTTAATTTTGTTATGAAGTATTTTGGAAACTATAGCCAATCTTTCATTAGATTTCTCATTGGAAGGACTCATTTGTGACCCAATTATATATTGGCGCTCTCAACATGCATAACTTCACTCACCCCTTGTTGCCAACTCTGGTTGAAGGCTTGAGCGAAAGACCCGTTTTTGTTGCCAAAACCACCACGATTCTGCTGTTGGCCTCCTCTGCCGCGGAATTTCTAAGAATGTGGAAATTCAAAATTACTCTCTCTGTCAAAGTAAGATTAATTTGAGGCTTATAAAATGTACTATATGAACTAAAATTTGGGGTCAGAATTTTTTCTACAAGAAAAGTATTTTATTCAGCATACATACATTAAACTGATCCAAAGTGACAGTTAAAGTGTAAAGAATGAAATTTTAGACTTATGCATATGTGGATAATAATAATAAATTAAAAAGTAGTCCATCCTTCCCCCCTTTAGGAATGAATGGAGTAGTATACACTAAAAACCTAACAAATGCTCAATTCAAACTAAACACGCTAAAACTTTATTATTTTACAATGTCTACATGCATATTTGAATGCATTCTGAAGGACCCAGTGGAACAGCTAATTTGCTCCATATAGAGCTATAAGACCATTTAGAGGTAAAAGTCATGAAATATCTTGTTTTATACTACGGGGCCATTAAATGCTTGAATCTGATGGGCTGATGAGTGTTCTGAGGTGTACAATTATTTTCTGGGAAACGCACAGTGATTGTAGTTCCAGGCCGCTCTATATACCGGATTACAGCTCCATATCAATTTGCATAGTTAACTGTAATAACGAAAATTAGAAGACAAAAAAACTAAACAAAAACCAGCATAAAGCAACTTAAAGGCTACACATGATATTTTTTCACTAGCGAGGTAATAACGTCACTGTTTAGAGACGCACAGAGGTAGCCTAATTCACACAAGCACTCTCTGTGTGTGTCTGTCGCTCTCACTCTGTAATAACTTCATTAATAACTGCAGTAGAATGCTATCAATGGCTTAAGCCTTCTTTACCAACTTTAAAATTACATTTCAGAACTAGCAAAAGAGCTGTTGGATAAGACATGGAAGAAATAGTCCTACTCACAATAGAGATGATCGATCACCAGATCGATGTCTTGAGGTGTGGTAACCGCAGTACAAGCGGAATAATTGACTCTGGGCCGTTGAATTATTAGAAAAATAATGCACAACCGAGGTGTAATAGCCACTCCGCTTCAATTCAATTAATCCTTACATATTTTTAAGGGGTCAGCAAAGACACCCAAACTGATCCAATGTAAGATATTTTGAGCTGGATTATGCACGAGTTGTTTTGAATTTAAGTTGAAATGTGCCTCACAGGAATGACATGTCAAAAATATATATTAAAATAAAAAAATATTATTTTAAAAATTGCAATAATATTTCACAACATACCATTTGGATTGTATTTTGTGCAGTCTTAGTTGTTGAAAGATTTATTTCAAAAACAATAATTGCAAAAGACACAAACTAACCTGCTGAAACTGTCCTCTGTGGTTGGGTCCGCCACCACGGTGCATGTTACCACCTCTGTTCGCAGGCCCTCCACGGCTCATTGCTCCACCCCTGTTTCCCCTCATGTGCCCACCCCTCATGTGCCCACCCCTGGGAGCCATTCCCCGGCTGGACATCCCACCGGCTCCACCTCTGCTGAAGTTGCCTCGGCTATGGAACCCTCCTCTGTAGACAGGTGGTGGTGGCGGCGGTGGCATGTAGCCACGTGGGTGACGATTAAAACCACCACCACGTGGTGCTTGTACTGAAAGGAAAAAAAAAGATTTTAATTTTAAATACAACTTCTTAATGGCAGCTCGCTGAAGAGCACCATGTACAAACATTTTGTATGAGTCCATAAAAGCCTCTTACATCCTCTAAAGTTCCCACGGGGCTGGAATCCACCTCTTCCTCCACGTGGCCCTGGACCACCACCCCTACTGAACTGGTTTTTAGGCCCTTTGCCACGTCCACCTCCCTTTCTTGGGGTCACGGTACCCTGGTTTGCTTTCTTCTCTGGTGGCAAAGCATTCTTACTCTCTTCCTTGTACTGTTCCAAGAGCTTGACAGCCTCCTCCTTCTGCAGTTCCACAAAGGTGACCTCCGAGAAGCAGTCTCCTGCCTCTGGCAATGTGTAGAGACCTGTGGAGAGGTAAACACAGCTTTTGTATACCTAATTTATGTATCAGGTTGTTTTTGCAATGGGGAAATATGACATCACATCTCACCTTTCATTTTTAGAACAGCGTGCTCAGGTACATCTTTGCCATCAGTTTCCGCTTTCTTCTGCGCTCTCTCCTTGAGGGCCTCATCTGTGGGGAAGACCACTACAGCTTTGCGTTGGAAGCCAGCAAACAGACACATCTTCCTTCTCTGGGCCGGTGCAGAGACATTCGTCTGATCCAATATATAGTTTCTCTTTTTGCGGGCAGCAATTTCAATAAATTTGCCCAGGAACAAAGGAGCACGCTGAGAGATGGCAGAGAGCTTTGCTGTGTCTTTGTTTTGCCTCTTCATGCTGTCAATCTGCAAATCCAAAAAAAGGAGATTAGACAAGACGACAGAAATTAAGAAGGACTGGACAAAAAGGTTTAAAAAAAAAAACTCACCATCATCTTCTCCAAGATAGTGTTGGTGCTGAGGATGTTGAACTTCCCAGGGTTCTCTTCAACATGTTTCTTTACCCAAGCAGTTTTTCCAGATCCAGGAAGGCCGACCATGACGATCACCTTGAAAACAACAGTGATTACAATCATATCAATGCATGCACAACATATATTAACCACTATCATGTGGTTTAACACATGTCAAACATTTAGGTTTTTAAATACACTACTGTTCAAAATGTTTTTAAAAGGTCTCTGATGCTCAAAGTTGAATTTACTTAACCAAAAATACAGTAAAAAAAAAAAAAAAATAGTACCATTTAAAATAATATATGTTCATACAATGTAATACAATATAATTTAATACAAATAAAAACAGTATTTATTAGCAATAATTAGGGGTGTAACGATTAGATTCGTATCACGATTTAAGGCTGTCGATACGATTCAAGGGCGATATGATCCGAAACGATTCAGTGACTTTTTAACCGAAAATTGAAATCAGTGTGACTGAAATTAATAATTGCAGGTGAAGTTTCCTAGATTCCTGTTGTTTCTTTTAGAATCAGGTTTCAATTAATTATAAAACAAGTAAACAATTAATGGCAAATGTGTTCACTTTTTTTTTAATAAAGTGCAACCAACAGTTTAGGTTTAATTAACAGGAAGTTAACCTTTTCTGCTCTCATTTTCAAAAAGTACAGAAAGTGCAACCAACATACTACTACTGCTACTTCTGCTTGTTTTTTAAAATAATAATATTACAATATTAATATCAAAAATAAAGTGAAACAAACATCTCTTCAGGCTTAATTAACAGTAGCTTTACCTCCTACTTTTGCTGTTGTTTTTCAACATAAAAATATTACAAATATAATATTAATATCAAAAATAAAGTGCAATCAACATCTCTTCAGGTTGAATAAGCAGTAGCTGAAACTCCTACTACAAACAGCAAGCGACTTAAAGGGTAACTAAACCCTAGAACAACTTTTTTTAGTTAATGATCTGCAAGAATGGAGCTTTATTATTATTGTTCATTGAGTCGAGTAAATGTTTTGACAGTTGGGTTTAAAGTGTTTAAATTCTATAATATATGGTATAAAAACGTCTTAGTGCTGCCCTCTTAAGGTTGAACGGTGGCTACTGCAGTTGAATTTTCCTATTGGACGTTATGGTACTTCGTTATGTAGGTTTGTACTTCCAACGGCTCACTATCCACGCCCCTGGCGCCCTGAGAAATGTTTTCCCTTGATCACATGATGAGAACGGCTTCAGTCCAGTATGAGCGCTCATGTTAAATGAAGTAGAAACATTATGAATGAAACTTTCTCTTCACTTGCTTTCAACATCCTAATTAAGAAAATACAGATATATAATGCAGTTGTAAGTACATGTTAAGCTTTTCTTCTGATAGTTTTGCCACCTGTCATGTCTACAGATAATTTTCATACCTCAGACGCTTTCAGACAAACCCTGACACGCAAATGGTTGCCGTGGTAACGAACAACAAATCCGTAATGTGCTAGACTGCGGGCGTATGTAGTCTAACTTTTATTTAATGCATGAGGAATATTTAATATGAGGAAATCTGTTGTAATAGGCTATTAGGTTTGAACTTATTGGTCCTGTGATTTTTTTTAGTGGCATTCAGTATAAGGATATGGCTGTTCAGTGTTCATAGATTAGTTAGTGATCTCATTCTCTCTTGCGCTGCTGCTTCGCTAGCATGAATGAATGAATGAATGAAAGCATCGTATGCATCGGGAGTTAAAGCAGTTTGAGCCAACAAACTCTGTGTCTACAGACATTTCACCCTCCTCCACTTCAGGTCAAGGTGGTGGAGAGAAGTCCTCTACTTTAGATGACCGCTCTGTTGCAAAACTACTGTCCTCACTCCAGTCACTATCAATCTTTGCGAGTCTGACAGCTGTCAAACAAGTTGTCACTACGGGTCTCAGGTGCACGCCCCCCGCTCAGCGCCGCCCTCGTCTCGTCCCCTCTGTCTCCGCTGGGCTCTGCCCACTTTTGCAGCATTTTTCAAATATTGCCAGAGGGCGGAGTTAGGCTGTGAACAGGGGTTTAGTTACCCTTTAATAAGAACATCTCTGTCTTTACTAAAGTGTTTCCACGTGCTGGACCGCAATGGTGGCTTGATAATGTCTCGCTCGTTGGCTTCTGCTCTGTCATCCGTTGTCATGACAAATCCTGTCCGCACTATGTTTAGTTTTTTGTTTGCGTCGCTGCTGCTGGGGCGTGCGGCTGACGTCACGTATAGGCAGACTGAGTAACGTTTAACGGCTTTATCATTAAAAGTGCTAAGAAAAACCATCCATATAAAGTCTGTTTGTAATCAAATGCGTTATTTCCTATTATCGATACAATCGATTGATTACCTTTTAAAATGATATTAGATCGATACATGTCGTCCGGAAGGCCAACTTGCCGAGCACAGATCGATGTAGTTGGATCATAGGAATATAAATCGATACATTGATGAAGTAGATGAATCATTACACCCCTAGTAATAATGTCTATCTATTAAATTAGAACTTAAAATACATTTTAAAATCCAATGCATTCCTGTTTTGGAAAAGATTAATTTTCTTCAGAAATCCTTCCAATATGCCAAATATTTCTTATTATTACCAATGTTGAATAAAGTTGCACTACTTAATATTTTTGGATGGAGAAAAAAAAAAAAACACTCCTTTGTAATATTTTGTAACTAATTTATCACATCCATGCATAATAAAAGCATGAATAAAAAATACATTCTTAATGGTAGTGTATATTCATATTTCAAAGTTTATAGGTAGAAAAGGAAAAAAATGGTCTGGGGGGGGTGAGTACCTCACAATCTTTCTTGGTCTCCGGTCCCTTAGGTCCTCTGATACGCACATCCACAGGAATTTTTTGCAGGAAGGTGAAGCCCTCCACTTCAGGAAAGAATGGCGTCTCGTTCTGACCAAAATTGAACTCAACAGCACAGTTGTGGCAGAGAACATGGGGGAACAAAGTTTGTTCGGCCAAGGACTCCTTATTGACCTTGAAAGCCACACCAAGGTCCTTGCCATTTTTGGAATATGAAATCTCCACTTCATCAGTTTCAAAATTCTAGGTGAGACAGAATAAAATTACCACCAAGAACATAAATGTGAACACATTGTGAGAGCGACATGAATGCCGGGCCTTACGATGAAGCAGCCGATGACATCATTTTCATCAAAACTCTCCCCGTAGTCTTCAGTCACACAGTTTGAAGTCTTCTTCCCTTTGCCTGAATAGGAGTAGGAATGCTCCTCCTCACCTAGAACAGTAATATAAGAGTCCTATGCGTTAAAAATAATAATTATTACAGTGGCCACATAGGAACAATGTTAATAACTAACTTTACTTACCCAGCAAAAGACTTCCATTAGCCAGGGACCAGCCAATATGGACATCATGGAAGTCCATATTCTTGCTGTTTAAATGCTTGACTGGGATTTTCTCAGTGATCTGCAAATGCAGGAGACATGACATAAATAACATACCGATCTAAAATTCATCACTTCCTCATCTGTTTACATAATGTCACAGGTACTCGCCTTCATTTCGAAGCAGGCTTTGCCCTTGTTTACACCATAGGAGGCACGGCCACCTGCCCAAAGGTAAGCAAAGCTCTCCATGGTAAGGGAGGAGGCGCTGTATCGGTCACGGGAGACTTTGAAATGAAGGTCGCAATTGTCTAGAGACATTGAAAATTGGAAGGAGTTTGTTAGTCCAAGAACAGAAACTTCACACATTTCTACAATCCTGGGGGCCGGACTCACAAACCATTCTTAAGAATAAAATTCTTAACTGCCAATGTCTTATTTTCTAACATAAGAAACAATATAAGAATACTTTGTATTCCCAAAAACGTTTCTTAAAAATGTTACCTTTTTTCTTATGATTGTTCTTAAGATACAAATTTTAAGTATTCATATTCACGAAAATAATGTTCTTAAAAATCATCGTAAATAACTTCTTAAAGTTAGAATAATCTCCTACCTATTTTAAATACCCAAATGTAAGATATTTAACTAATTTATTAGGTTGTTTTAAATATTAAGCATTACAAGTCCACTGCTCGGTCCTTCTCCACAATCTTCCTCAGGGTCAGGTCACCTCTTCTTAGTGTGCAGCGTTTTTTGCCACACTTTTTCCTTCCCACTGAGGTGCCTTGATACAGCACTCTGGGAACAGCCTATTCGTTCAGAAATTTATTTCTGTGTCTCACCCTCTTGCTTGAGGGTGTCAATGAAGGCCTTCTGGACAGTAGTCAGGTCGGCAGTCTTACCCATGATTGCGGTTTTGAGTAATGAACCAGGCTGGGAGTTTTTAAAAGCCTCAGGAATCTTTTGCAGGTGTTTAGAGTTAATTAGTTGATTCAGATGATTAGGTTAATAGCTTGTTTAGAAAACCTTTTCATGATATGCTAATTTTTTAGATTAAAATAGCACCATTTATTTTCTTCATAAGTAAAAAAAAATTAAGATCTTCTTAAGAATATATTTGAGAACTTCTTACGAATTTTTCAAGAATTGCACTTAGGAACAAACTTGAGAATATTTTCATGAATCCAGCCCCTAGTCAGTGAGCTAACAAAGGTTGGTTGGTGTTTTACATCTTCCTAGGCTATTTTTAGGCTGAGTAACAAGCTAAACTATAAAAGAACAACAACAACAAAACACTACAGTATATAAGGTAAAACTAAAATGGATTCAAGGTTGATATTTTCTAAGAGAACTTTTCATAATTTAAAGTATGTTTGAGAGCCCGGACTCTGGCATGAGGAACATAGCAGTGGGTTTTCATTTCTTAAAGCACTCACAGGGATCCAGGCAGACCAGTGTGTCATCAAACTCTTCATCCTCTTCCTCCAGAGGTGGAAGGGGAGACTTGGACCTGAAATAAGAGGCAAAAAGCCATTAATTCCATGAGAAAAACAAACAAATTGGACTCTGATGGACTGGCATGCTTCCCATGTCCAGGTGAGGTCCTTCCTCATAGCCACAGCAGCATCAACAGGAGATTTGCATTAACTTACATTGACTGCTCACAACATTTTTACTGTTTTGTGACTTGACAATTATGAGTACAAAATGTGCCATCATTGCTTACCAGTTTACCCCATGAAGAAGCCTGAAAGAAAACTTGGTGGTGAAATAGAAAGTGGCCATGTCTATGTAAGAGAGGGTGTATTATCTTTTCATTTAATTAGGCATGGACTGAAAAAGGCTAAGGATATTTATATAATATCTACATGCAGATTTTTCTGGAAAAGTCAAAACAAGCTTAAGACAATACAGCTGTTTTGGTCCATCTTTGCCTATACAGACAATACAAAAGACAACAAAAAGGGTATAAATTAATAATTTCTATATAAAGCAAATTTAGAATAACAGTTTATAATACAGGACACATGGAAATAGAATTTTCCCATTATGACAAAATCCGACATTCTAGAATGTAGATAGCACACAGTATCTTTGCCAAATAGACTTTTAGGCACTTGTTTTTACAAACTGAAGGAGGAATTGAAATTGTTTAACATGGTAACCAAAGAGAATGCCACAGATGTCACCTCAGGGCCTGTAATGACAGGGTCATTAAACATGTCTTTACATTTCTGAGTATGGGAGTTGCCACAATTGTAAAGTTCTCCCAGGCCCTATAAATTCAAGTGTCTGCCCAGTCAAGATGATCCTTTTAATAAACCAATAGCTTTTCATTGGAAACTGGGTCAGAAATTGCTAGAATTTCTGTTAGAAAAATAAACTTCTACAGTAAAACTCGCAAAGTATCAAACACCTTTGGAGATTTTTTCAGTCTTGAGCCCCTACTTTTGTAATTTAGATACATTAAAATATTTACATTTTTTTTTTTCTATATGCTGAAATGAAAGAAGCAGACTCAGACATTTTGCCATCCAAACATTGGTTCAGAAAATTAAACCTAGGCAGAAGTTTCTTAAAGAATGTATTCTGTCTGGAATTGGGCACCACACACTTAAGAGAAAGAACATGCATTATGGAAATAAATGTCATTTTCTTAATGCAATGTGAAGAGTTGCAAGTTTGCAAATGGTTGGTTGAACTTACCTGACGACCACAAACGAAAAACTTTAAAAGGAAAAGTTACTACAATTTGCACATTATCTAAATACACAAAAATGAAACAGAAAAATATACAATTTAACCTTTCAGAATTAGATTACACAAAGAAAACAAATCAAAACACACAAACGACGAAGGAACGTCTGAAGATTGAAACAACAATTTGCTAGATTACCATTACTTAACCGCCCCATTACGTAATGATGCACTGTGCGAACTCTACGCCCCTCCCCCCAGACCCCCCCATGACAAAAGCCGCATCTTGTGCTATCGTCATTGGTCGCTGTCTGAATCGCCACACGCGCATACAGTCAGCCTGACAACAGCGTGAGTGTGTGTGTAACAATAACAGTTATTTTCTAATAAAGCACTTTTAAAATGTTGTAGTTTCATGAGCTTTCTGAAGGTAAGGTGTTTTGTATTAGCCAGGAATGACCCCCAACAAAGTTTTACTTTAAGAGGTAGATGAGGGTTGCATTTTTTTAGGTAAGGCATTGGCACTTAAAGCCAATATATATATTAAAAGTGGCACTTCGGGGATAATGAAGGCCATTACTCCCATCCTTACCGGCTGTATTTGCTTTCTTCAATAAATTCAAAGTAGCCCCTTCCATGTTCCTCTCGGCGTCTCTTAACACCCTTCTTATTCTTCTGATCAGCACTGATGTCTTTGTCCGCATCCCCTTTGAAAATAAAACAAACAGTAATGAAATGCCCGGACGTGTTGGACCCTGGGTTTTAAGGGTGGCCCACACGGCAGGAGTGCTCGGATTTCAGAGTTACAAAATGAACCGACCACCTCTGATCAGACAGAATACTTTGCTTGGTTATGTCATTATGGCATACAGGATTCAAATTGCAAGCATTGATCTGATTGCATACAGCAGATCAGACAAATGTAAGTGGTGCAATTACTCTGTGTTTTAAGTGCTTTTCTCTACAATATGTAATGCATTCACAACCAAATACATTTTTATAAGATTGTTTTTTGTATATTTAGCCTATTGAAGCGGGCTAGCCAGACAATGTTTAAATATTTGACGACAAACAACATCAACACATCTTGAACTGACCTTGTGCGGAAGTAAATGGCGCCTTCTAGCCAACTGAATCGAAACTACACAATGCACCTTTCTTTCGAGGCTCTAAATACTTTTCCGCCACCGTATAATACACAAACTGTATCACCCGCCGAGAATATTATTATTTCACTATAATCCCCGCACTACTGCATTGTCTACCGTGAGGTTTTGTGCAGAGAAACATATGTATCCGCGCTAGGGCAACCCGCCATGAGCATGCAACGAGGCGATCCTCCCGCGAGACAATTCGCGTTTTCTGAAACTAGCTAAACCGAGAAAAAGAGACAAAAGAGAGAGATAAAAACAATATATAAAGCATACAAATCAATTAGATGTACACTAGAATATAAATATTCCCTTTATCGTAACGAAATATCAACAATAACCAACAAACCTCTAACAACAAAGGGCTCGCGCGGGTGATTTGAGTAGATTTGCTGACGCGACTAAAAAGAATGAAACCATCAAAATCTTAAACTCAACTCAGTTAGAACACTTGGAAACAATCTAGTAAAGTGAAACCGACAGGATTAGCTCGTTAGCTATCTACACAATAGCCACCGGTTAGCCGTTAGCCACGTATGCTAAAAGATGATCTCACCGGCTTCAAAGCGCACGTGAACATGATACTCCCGGCGTCTAGAATGCCATTTTTTGACTCAAAAAGCTCACCCTCTAATGGATGAGATTCAGGCTCACCGTCTTCATCGTCGATTTTGTCAATGATTTCGTCGTCGTCCTCCTCTTCTTCTTCATCGAAGGCTTTGTCCATTTCCACGCCGGCGTCCCCATCCTCCTCCTCACCCATTTCGTCGTCCTGACCATCACCCACAACAGCGGCATCACTCTTGTCTCCATTTTGCACCTCGGCCTCCATGCTCTCTCCCTCTGGCTCTTCTTCGCCAACGCTATCTTGTGCGACTGCAACCCCGTTTCCATCGCTTTCTTTTTCTTCTGGTGCTTCTGCCGCGACAGTTTCTTCATCTTCGGTCAGGGCCTCTGCGTCGAGCGCGGCCTGCAGCCGCTCCATAAGCTCGGCCTTCAACCCCTTATCGGAAAGCTGACGCTTCTTGAGCTCGTCCTTCAACTCGTTCACCTTAAGCTTTTTTACGTTGATTTCACTCATGGTGTCGGTTGAATGTATATGGTCTATGAAAACTAGAAGACTCGATTGTTAGAATGTTGCAGTCCTGGGAGAGCCGACGGCCGCTTTGCTTCTCTGAATTGCGCACAGCAGCGGTGTCGGGGATTCTGCGTTTGTGTGTCCACCGGCAAAACAATTCAATGGCGCCTGGTGCTAGACCCCTCCCAATGCAACTGCACATGGGCGTGTTCAAACCTATGGTTCAAACGCTAGATGCCTACGACCATAAAGACTGTTCCTGAGTAGGGCCCCTGCGGGTCTTTAAAAAGTAGTTCGCATAAGTTCTGCTATAATTAAGGACTTAAATCAAAACACAAAGTTTAAAAATCATGACATTCAACTTTAATGTTGAAAAAAAAAATGTTTTCCAAACCAATTATCGCATCTTTAAATCATACATTCACTTGAAATTGTAAAAAAAAAAAAAAAAAAAAAAAAAAAAAATATTGAACAACATTAGCCTATAAGGGAGTTTATGCCTAAAGCAAGAAAAATATTGTTAAATTATTTGAATTAAATTAAAAAAAGTTTGTGTTTTTCTATATATATATATATATATATATATATATATATATATATATATATATATATATATATATATATATATATATATATATATATATATATATATATATATATATATATATATATATATATATATATAGTTTTACACATTTCCCACTTGTGTATCATAACTGGGTTGTAAGTGCTGATTCAAAATGCCAAAAGAAGAAACAGGAGCAAGAGACAAAAAATAGAGAGTAGGCAATTTATTGAAAACTGCATTTAAACTGAAATAGGCTGTTTATCAGCTGATCAAAAGTTTAAGACCATAGCCATAAAAAGGTCAAATCTGCACACAAAAATGGCTTTCATGGCATTGTCCTTCAAGCAGTCATACTGTCAAGATCTCCTGATGGCAAAGGCAAAAAGGCTTTCTCTCTATGAACGTGGTAGGATTGTTGAGCTGCACAAGCAAGGCCTTTCGCAACGCGCCATCGCTGCTGAGGTTGGACGCAGTAAGACAGTCATTTTACATTTCTTAAAAAATCCTGAGAGTTATGGGACAAAAAAGTCAAGTGGTAGACCTAAAAAGATTTGCCTGTTCAGAATTTCCAAGGGAGTACCTAACATGGGACATTGAAAAGTGGAAGAAAGTTTTATTCTCTGACGAGAAAAAATTTAACCAGGACGGTCCTGATGGCTTCCAACTTTACAGGCATGACAAGGAGATCCCACCTGAGATGTTTTCTACGCGGCACAGTGGAGGAGGCTCCGTCATGATCTGGGGTGCTTTTTCCTTCAATGGGAAAATGGAGCTTCAGGTTGTGCAGGGGCGTCAAACGGCGACTGGCTATGTGGATCTGTTGCAGTGGGCATCCCTCTTGACCGAGGGCCCCCGTCTGTGCGGTAATGACTGGGTCTTTCAACAGGACAACGCTGCAATTCACAAAGCCCGTCTGAAGAAGGACTTCTTCCAGGAGAATAACGTTGCTCTTTTGGACCATCCTGCGTGTTCCCCTGATCTAAATCCCATTGAGAACATTTGGGGATGGATGGTAAGGGAAGTTTACAAAAATGAACGTCAATTCCAGACCGTGGATGCCCTTCGTGAAGCCATCTTCACCACATGGAGCAACGTTCCCACCAGCCTCCTGGAAACAGTCACATCAAGCATGCCGAAACGAGATTTTGAAGTGATAAACAAGAACGGTGGGGCTACTCACTACTGAGTCCTTTTTTGACACTTTTAGTACTGTTGTGCGTTTTTTTTTTTTGGGCTATGGTTTTAAACAAGATTTTGTTCAGGAGTGTGTATATATATATATATACAGGGAGTGCAGAATTATTAGGCATGTTGTATTTTTGAGGATTAATTGTATTATTGAACAACAACCATCTTCTCAATGAACACAAAAAACTCATTAATATCAAAGCTGAATATTTTTGGAAGTTTTAGTTTGAGCTATTTTAGGAGGATATCTGTGTGTGCAGGTGACTATTACTGTGCATAATTATTAGGCAACTTAACAAAAAACAATTTATACCCATTTCAATTATTTATTTTTACCAGTGAAACCAATATAACATCTCAACATTCACAAATATACATTTCTGACATTCAAAAACAAATCAGTGACCAATATAGCCACCTTTCTTTGCAAGGACACTCAAAAGCCTGCCATCCATGGATTCTGTCAGTGTTTTGATCTGTTCACCATCAACATTGCGTGCAGCAGCAACCACAGCCTCCCAGACACTTTTCAGAGAGGTGTACTGTTTTCCCTCCTTGTAAATCGCACATTTGATAATGGACCACAGGTTCTCAATGGGGTTCAGATCAGGTGAATAAGGAGGCCATATCATTAGATTTTCTTCTTTTATACCCTTTCTTGCCAGCCACGCTGTGGAGTACTTGGACGAGTGTGATGGAGCATTGTCCTGCATGAAAATCATGTTTTTCTTGAAGGATGCAGACTTCTTCCTGTACCGCTGCTTGAAGAAGGTGTCTTCCAGAAACTGGCAGTAGGACTGGGAGTTGAGCTTGACTCCATCCTCAGCCTGAAAAGGCCCCACAAGCTCATCTTTGATACCAGCCCAAACCAGTACTCCACCTCCACCTTGCTGGCGTCTGAGTCGGACTGGAGCTCTCTGCCCTTTACCAATCCAGCCACGGGCCCATCAAGACTCACTCATTTCATCAGTCCAAAAAACCTTAAAAAAAAAAATCAGTCTTGAGATATTTCTTGGCTCAGTCTTGACGTTTCAGCTTGTGTGTCTTGTTCAGTGGTGGTCGACTTTCTGCCTTTCTTACCTTGGCCATGTCTCTGAGTATTGCACACCTTGTGCTTTTGGGCACTCCAGTGATGTTGCAGCTCTGAAATATGGCCAAACTGGTGGCAAGTGGCATCTTGGCAGCTGCACGCTTGACTTTTCTCAGTTCACGGGCAGTTATTTTGCGCCTTGGTTTTTCCACACGCTTCTTGCGACCCTGTTGACTATTTTGAATGAAACGCTTGATTGTTCCATGATCACGCTTCAGAAGCTTGGCTATTTTAAGACTGCTGCATCCCTCTGCAATATATCTCACTATTTTTGACTTTTCTTAGCCTGCCAAGTCCTTCTTTTGACCCATTTTGCCAAAGGAAAGGAAGTTGCCTAATAATTATGCACACCTGATATAGGGTGTTGATGTCATTAGACCACACCCCTTCTCATTACAGAGATGCACATCACCTAATATGCTTAATTGGTAGTAGGCTTTCCAGCCTATACAGCTTTTCAACAACATGCATAACGAGGATGATGTGGTCAAAATACTCATTTGCCTAATAATTCTGCACTCCCTGTATATATATATATGTATGTGTGTGTTTGTGTGTATATTACTGTGTATAATTATGTCTACACACATATACACACATCATAAATATATTTAAGAAGTAAAACAATTAAAAATTTATTGCAAATAAAAATCAAATATATTTAATGCTACAAGCTTGGCACACCTATTTTTGGACAGTTTCTCCCATTCTTCTTTGCAGGACCTCTCAAACTCCATCAGGTTGCATGGGGAGCATCGTGTACAGCCATTTTCAGATCTCACAGATGCTCAATCGGGTTCAAGTCTAGCCTCTGGCTGGGCCACTTAAGGGCCTTCACACACACATATATATATATATATATATACAGTGCCTTGCGAAATTATCCGGCCCCCTTGAACTTTGCGACCACATTTCAGGCTTCAAACATAAAGATGGGGCAAGGCACTGCAAGTGGGACACGATCATGAAGTGGGACACGATCATGAAGTGGAATGAAATTTATTGGATATTTCAAACTTTTTTAACAAATCAAAAACTGAAAAATTGGGCGTGCAAAATTATTCGGCCCCCTTAAGTTAATACTTTGTAGCGCCACCG
Source organism: Pseudorasbora parva (assembly GCF_024679245.1). Lineage (NCBI taxonomy): Eukaryota > Metazoa > Chordata > Actinopteri > Cypriniformes > Gobionidae > Pseudorasbora > Pseudorasbora parva. The sequence continues at coordinate 32,176,672 of NC_090186.1, read as the reverse complement.
TTTGCTGCGATTACAGCTGTAAGTCGCTTGGGGTATGTCTCTATCAGTTTTGCACATCGAGAGACTGAAATTTTTGCCCATTCCTCCTTACAGAACAGCTCGAGCTCAGTGAGGTTGGATCGAGAGCGTTTGTGAACAGCAGTTTTCAGTTCTTTCCACAGATTCTCACTTGGATACAATTCTGGAAAGTATGTATACAACAAGAAATAAGATAAATATTTAGAAATTAAACAGTTAGAGTACACTTTATCAATTTTTACTTTGTCTTTTTATTCTCTGAAATGTTCTGGGGAGCCCATTAAACCTTCTGGAGGACCACTGGGTGTCCCGGGACCCTAGATAGATAGATAGATAGATAGATAGATAGATAGATAGATAGATAGATAGATAGATAGATAGATAGATAGATAGATAGATAGATAGATAGATAGATAGATAGATAGATAGATAGATAGATAGATAGATAGATAGATAGATAGATAGATAGATAGATAGATAGATAGATAGATCTCCCCATCTTTTGCCCCATGTTGAGAGTCTTTTAGCCTGTTTTCAACAATTAAATGATATTCCTGTTTGGCCTTGATCAAGGTGGCGAAACAGGGGCAGCTGGGCTTTAAAGGGACAGTTTGCTCTAAAATGAAAACTCTTCCATTAATTGATAACCATGTCATTCCAAACCTGTAAGACTGCTCAATTGATGTATTCGTTTTACAATCTCTTTATGTACTTCTTGAAGCATCAAAAAAGTGGAAGTTGCATAGCTGTCAATGGAGAGACAGAATGCTCTCAGAAAAATCTTCATTTGTGTGCCAAAGACAAACAATTCGAACAATACGCGGAACTAAACAGTTGATGGACCCCATTGACTTCCATAGGGAAAAAATACAATGGAAGTCAATGGGGTCCATCAACTGTTTGTTTACTAACATTCTTTAAAACATCTTTTGTGTTCAGCAGAACAAAGAAACTCTTACAGGGTTGGATCAACTTGAGGGTAATGATGGCATAATTTTCATTTTTGGGTGAACTATCCCTTTAAAAGGGCTTGGAATGACATGAGGATGAGTAATTAACGACATCATTTTCATTTTTGGGGTGAACTATCTTTTTAATTGTTGAAGAACTATATATTTAAACACCTTGGACAAAACTGAGAAATTATTTCCCCACAAAATCCCAGAAATGCATACATAATTCTGTAACATTTGACACATTTTTCAATGCTTGATCAAAAGCAATTTTGAATAATTCAGCACAATCATTCAAAGTTCTTGTGGTGTGTTGTGACGATATACACTATAAAATACACTAACGTCCAAAGTTTGCCGTGTCTGTGCAGCATTTGAAGATCTAAATTTTGGTCGATGGGTGGCGCTATCTCATGATCTGTCTCACCATACGGTAACCACAACAGTGTGATCTCTATTCCTTAGAGCAATGACAAGTGGGTGGTACTGTAACGGAGAACAAAAAAGATGAAGACATAGTCCAACAACAACCCAAGGATGAATATAAAAAGCTATTTTTCATCATATATGGGCTACCTTGCATGCACAGTTTTCCATGGAAAGTTAACGAGTAGAATATTAAAAACAACGGTTACTTAAATAACAGGTGATTTTATTCAAGAGCTTTTTTATTTGCGTAAATAGAAATAAAATATCCACTACTTTACCGGATCACCAAGTTCTCCAACAACATATAGGCGCGGTGCGCGAAATCACTGCATGTGCCACGAGGACATCACGTTTTTTTGAAGGAAGTAAAGTCAAATTTTGCGTAAGAAACTGTTTTTTTTTTAAACGAATGGAAACTTGTTGTGAAGGATAGCGGCTTTGTTGCGCGTCTGTTCATTCAGAATATGAGGAATCAAACAGGATTTTGTGAAACAACAGGCAGTCAGCGGTTCATGGTAAGTAGGTGACTAAGTGCTTATGCATGGCTCTGAAGATCTGTAATATCACGCATCATTTGTTATGCTAGTTATATTCCATCAAATCTAAAATTATTCATATCGGACTGTTTGTATATAAAAAAAATACAGAATTTGCCACACTTAAAGCATGTATATTTCACAGATGACCAACGTTAAAATGGGTCCCGTGCTCAAGGGTCATTCGGCGCAGAAGGAGCGTCCCTCGCCCGAAGGCGCTGGCTCTTCGGCATATGATTCCCATGCAGGACCTTGGACAGGGTGCGCGGGCTCACTCCCGACACCCCTCACTCACACTCTCGCACGGTCAAAATGGCCCAAAGAATCGTTAAACGGCTACTCTCCTGAATACAACTCCATCAAGTCCACTGGGACGAAAAGAGAGACGTTATTCAACACAGGACATTTGTGTAAAAAGTGCACCTCTCTTTTCAACATATTCAAAGGGGAAGCGTTAAAACAAGTCATTGACGGAAACCTTTCTACCAAAGTAAGTCTATTTCCTCATCAAGTTGCATGCATTAAGACACGAATACCATGCATTTTTATGTATTTAGAGCTGAAGACCAAATGCACTTGTGTTGGGGTGGTATAGTGGACTGCTGCATGCATGTCCGCCTCATCGGCCAGAGTCTGTCTCATATTTCAATTACATATCAGGCGCATGCTTTTTTTCTTTTTTTCCCCCCTTCCCCTTGAAACGAATTTAAATCGATTAGCTTTTGCAGTTGGTCTGAGATTCATGTGACACTCGTCTAGCCCTGATTGCACTGGAATATAGGGCATAATGGGTGGAACATGAAAACTCAGTTCCTACAGAGGAAGACAAAGTAAACGACACTATAATGTGATCAGCTGAGATAGAGATGTATTTGTGGCTGTCTTTTTATTTGGTGGTGGGGAGAAATAGGTTAGTGGATAATTTGCTGTCATTTTTTTAGTATACTCAAAATCTCTGACCTATTTTTCATAAAATGTTAAGAGCAATTACTGATTTTAGGACATAGAAGGGATGAGATTGATGAGATTATTAAAAAAGAAGGATGTGCTTATTTATCATGTAACAAAAGGGGTTTGTGGTTTGAAAATAGTGTTTACATTTACATTTAATCATTTAGCAGACGCTTTTATCCAAAGCGACTTACAAAAAAGGGGAGAACAATAGAAGCAACGAAACAAACAAGGCCAACAACCTGTAAGAGCTGTAAGAAGTCTCAATTAATTAGCACAGTACACAAGTTTTATTTTATTTTATTTTTTATAGCCATCTACAATAGCCATCTACAATAGCCACTTACAACAAAAACTCACGTACGCAAAATGCCGAACACTGGATTTTGATAGCTATGATAACAACCCATTAGGACTAAGGCTGATGCCCCAGCTGTTGTCGTTTATGCAGATTCAGTGGCCCAATGGGTTGGTTTTGTATGACATTCTAGCTAAACGCGCAGCAATAGCCATCTACAACAAAAACTCACGCACGCAAAATACAGTACACTGGATTTTGATAGTTATGATAACTATGCAACACACCCGCCTGAAGGCACAATTCCGGATGAGAGACGTAGATATGATCCAGGAGTGTGCGCTTTTTGTTCGTTGCTGTGGTGATCAGTAAGTGCTATTCTGTATTGGTCAGGTGCAATTGGAAAAGATGTGTCTTAAGATGTTTTTTAAAAATGGCTTCAGACACGGCAGCACGAACTGAGATCGGGAGGTCATTCCACCAGGTGGGAACGGTCCAGGAAAATGTCCGTGAGAGCGATTTCATGCCTCTTTGGGATGGAACCACGAGTTGCCGCTCACTCGCAGAACGCAAGCTTCTGGGGGGTGTTCTGGGAGTCTGAACAAGTGAGTTTAGGTATATTGGTGCAGAGCCAGTGGTTGTTTTGTAGGCGAGAACTAGTGCCTTGAATTTGATGCGAGCAGCCATTGGCAACCAGTGCAGTCTGATGAAGAGAGGCGTAACATGCGCTCTCTTCGGCTCATTAAAGACCACTCTCGCCGCTGCATTCTGGATCAGCTGCAAGGGTTTGATAGTGCATGCTGGAAGCCCAGCCCGAACAGCATTACAATAGTCCAGTCTGGAGAGAACAAGAGCTTTAACCAGGAGTTGTGCAGCCTGTTCTGATAGGAAGGGTCTAATCTTTCTAATCTTCTAGTGTAACAATATTGATATAATACACTGATCAGGCATACCACAACTGTGAAGTGAATAACACTGATTATCTTTTCATCACGGTACCTGTTAGTGGGTGGGATGTATTAGGCAGCAAGTGAACATTTGGTCCTCAAAGTTGATGTTAGCAGGAAAAATGGGTAAGCGTAAAGATTTGAGCGAGTTTGACAAGGGCCAAATTATGGCTAGATGACTGGGTCAGAGCATCTCCAAAACTGCAGCTCTTGTGGGGTGTTCCCGGTCTACAGTCAGTATCTATCAAAAGGTCCAAGAAAGGAACAGCAGTGAACTGGCGACAGGGTTGTGGGCGTCCAATGCTCATTGATGCACGTGGGAAGCGAAAGCTGGTGTGGTCCGATCAAACAGGCAATCTACTGTAGCTCAAATTGCACACAAAGTTAATGCTGGTTCTTATAGAAAGGTGGCTGAAGATTAGTCAGGGTGCCCATGCTGACCCCTGTCCACTGCCGAAAACGGCAACAGTGGGCAAGTGAGCATCAGAACTGGACCATGGAGCAATAGAAGAAGGTGGCCTTGTTATGTTATGCTTAATCGGTGTATAATTACTCAAACTTTGATTAGTACTGTATTAGTAATTTTTTACTAATAATCTGTGTATTTATTTTGTACTCATTTTTGAAATGTTGAGTTAACAGTCACCAATAAAAAAATGTCTTTCTGTGCCTCAGGATCCCAAAGTCTTCATTCATCTTTATGAGAGCATGAAACCACCTGCTAGTACTGTAGAAGCCTGGGGCAACGTGGACGGACGCTGTGGCGTCTGCTCCACTCACTTTAGCCAGTTGAAGCAGGAGGCAATCCGCACGATCCTCACCCAGGACCGGGCCATATGGGCTCCACCTAGCACTGCCAACATCTCATCCACAAGCCTTGACTCAGGCTCACAAACGCTCCCCAGAACCTCAAGCCACCGATCTGTTATCTCTGACCCCCATCAGAGGCCCAGCAATGCAGGGCCGGATAGCTGGATTAAAGGACGTCAACATTTGGAGGCCCTGTGGCCACTGTCTACATGCAAAGGAATCAGTTCAGTGCCTCAAAAGGTAGGATAAACATTTTATATGTATTTAATCATATTTTTGCCATTGAGTCTTTAAAGGGTTGGTACACCCCAAAATGAAAATTCTGTTATTTAATCAGCCTTGTTGACATTATTTCTTGTGTGGGATACAAAAGAAGATTATCAAAAGAAGATCTTAAAAAAAAAAAACTTTTCCCCCCTATTCTATTCTAGCTTATGATACTCTAAGTAATGTCCAAACGTAATAATTTGAGCACCTTTTGTGATTATTCACCTCTTCATGACAGAATGCTTCCTGTATTCCTCAGTTGTAAGTCGCTTTGGATAAAAGCGTCTGCTAAATGAATAAACATAAATGTAATATATTTAAAAAAATATATATATATTAATTAATACATATATTAAATAGTTAGTTGGGTCCAGTATTGTTTTTGACCCAACTGAGTTTCATCGTATAGACAAAAAAAGTTAATACATTCTTCAACTTGTATTATTTTATACAAGTTATATACTTGTATAACTTGTTCCACAGAATAATTTTTTTGTGTGATGATGAGTAAAAGATGACAGCATTTTCATTTGAGTTTTTGAGATTTGAGTTCATTGAAATTAAAAATTTAAGTTAATTAAATTACATTTTTGAGAATCGATAATCTTTATTCAAATATTATTAAAAGATTTTGTAAGCATATTGGGTAATTGTGTGTGTTTTATTTGCAGATGCAGTGAAACATGCCAAATTATGCTATTTTCATGTTTTATCACATTTTTATGTGGTTCAGATACAATAATTTGAGTTTCTACTCTGTAAAAAATTATTAAAAATATAGTTGCCTTAAAATTTTGAGTTCATTGAAATAATTTTTTTAGTAAATTCAATTAACATTTTTGAGAATCGACAACCTTTATTCAAATATTATTAAAAGATTTTGTAAGCATATTGGATAATTTTGTGTGTTTTATTTTTGATGACACAGTGAAACATGCTAAATTGACCTATTTTCATGATTTATCTTTTTTTTGTGGTTCAGATACAATAATATTTAGATTTTCTGTTTATTCAACCAATTTCCTTCATTGTATCAACTCAAATTTGTAATTTCAATGAACTCAAAATTTTAAGGCAACCAGGTTACTTACTTTTTTAAGTTAAACCAACAATATTTTTTACAGTGTATTTATTAAACAAATTTCCTTCATTGTATCAACTAAGATTTTTTATTTCAATAAACTCAAAATTTTAAGCCAACCAGGTTACTTTTTTAATTTAAACCAACAATTTTTTTACAGTGTACTTAATAAACACTGCCGTTTTTAAAGGTAGAAGTGAAAAATTGTATATCCATGACACATTAAATTGATCAAAACTAATAGTAAAGACCTGAACATTTCTATCAAAAAATTACATCAAATAAATGCTGTTCTTTCATTTCTATTCAATTAATCCTGAAAAGAAAATGTTTCCATGATTTCCACAAAAATAAGAAGAAGCACAACCTCATTGATAAAATTAACAATTTCTTGAGCATCCGATCATCATATCAGAATGTGTTCTGAAGGATCATGTGACACTGAATACTGGAGAATGTCTTGCATCACATGAATAAACTAAAATATATTAAAATAATTGTAATAATATTCAACTATATTGTTACTGTATTTTTGATCAAATAAATGCAGCCTTGGTAAGCGTATGTATGTATTCATTTTTCAGATAATTCTAAAAAAGAAGCGCTTTCTCCACTGTTCATATTTTATATCCAGTACACCATCCATGTGCATAATGTAAAAGTATATCAATTAAATATACATAGCTATGTCTGCCCACCAGGACTTTTCAGGCCATCGTATGATACACAACCCTCTAGATGTCCATGATTATGTCCAGAGGCAGCAGATATAGGACTTTTCTAGTTAATGGTTAAACCCACTTTTTATCCATACCACAGAGAAGCCTGTCAGGAGAAAAAGAAACTTGATCAATATCGCTGTAATATTTAATGACCAGTGAAATATTCATACACAGCCCTCGTAAATACAGATGAAACGAGAATGCATTATGAAAGTGAGGCAGAGAGCGAACATCTCAGACAGCTCCATAAGCACTCAGTACCAGATCTTTATGCAACGCTGACCGAGAGCTTGATGGCAGACCGAGTCCATTAGTCCAGCTCCATTTCATTACACAAACATCCAAGGTGGATTCACTTAGTCCTTGAAGTGGAATGAAAAAATAAAACAAAAGATTAATGCATGAGGTAAAAGCAAAAGAGATGCTTTTTGGAGTATTTTATTTGAAATAGCAAAAGGCATGTTTTTATGGCAAGCGTAATTGCGGAAATAAGATGTGCACATAATTAAATCTTAGATTCTCTCTGGAGGACAGAGAAGTGAGAGAAAGAAAGAAGAGACGGACAAAAAAGAATAACAGTTGAGCCAATATTGCCGTCTCTGCCCGAGGGTTGCTCCCAGCGCTAATTGGCGTTACATTCTGCCAGTGGAGGGGTGCAAAGAGGGGGCTCCTATTTCGCATGGCTAGATAAAAGCATTGATGAGACATAAAGGCAGGGAGGGACTCTAGATTTGTGGATTACTGCAGGCAAGCGATGGTTAAGCATAGGCAAAATTCAGTCTGAATATTTGTTTTCTGCCGAGTAGAGGTTGGATTTCGGACTGAAGTTTGACTCGTCCCGTCAGCGCCTTCAGCCTCAGGCATTCATCTCCTGTATGCTGATACACATATAAGGAGGTTCATGACTTCATCTTGCACGTATGACTCAGCTTGTAGTGGCATTACTTAATAATAGGCCTAGTGGCTGACTGCAGTGCATTAAAGGGATAGTTGACCCAAAAAGGAAAATTCTGTCATTATTTACTCACCCTCAAGATGTTCCAAACATGAATGAATTTCTTTCTTCTTAACATAAAAGTAGATGTTTTGAAGAATACGGGTTCCAAACAATTGATGGACCTCATTGACTTCCATAGTATAGCCATCAACTGTTTTGTTATCAACTTTCTTTAAAATATCTTCTCTGTTTTACCCCTTGGGTAAAATTGTTTGGTTGTATGTAGTTTGTGTGTAAAAGGCAGCAAACGCTGAAATTATACACTGTCTGTAATGTGTATGGTCAATTTGACCGTTATGGCCATTCAAGCCCTTCATGACTCTTGTGTTTTGTAATAAAATAACAATGTTAGAATAAAATAAACACATTTAAAGGGTTAGTTCACCCCAAAATGTAATTTATGTCATTAATGACTTACACCTGTAAGACCTCCGTTCATCTTCAGAACCCAGTTTAAGATATTTTATATTTAGTCCGAGAGCGTATGCAAGTGTATGCATCCATGTCCAGAAAGGGAATAAAAACATCATCAAAGTAGTCCATATGTGACATCAGTTGGTTCATTAGAATCTCTTGAAGCATCGAAAATACATTTTGGTCCAAAATTAACAAAAACTACGACTTTATTCACCATTGTCTTTCTTCCAGGTTTGTTTTCAATCCTCAAATAAAGATTTGAACAGTTATGAATTAGCTTATTGATTCATGATACGGATGAATTCATACATTTAACTTAAAAACGTATTGGTGGTGGCTGAGGAGATTCCTCCCTTCTATATGTAAAGCGCGTTGGGTGTCTAGAAAAGCGCCATATAAATGTAATGATTATTATTATTATTATTATTATTATTATTATTATTATTATTAATATTAATATTAATAAAAATAATATATAATCAAAAAATTGTAGGTGTTGAAACTTGACTAGCTTTAACAGCTAATTCAAAAAATGCCACCTTGCTAACTGGTTACACAATGCTTTGGTAGCATTAGCATAGCACTTGCTGAATGAGGACAGCAAGATAATACATTTAACATATATCTGTTCTCAAACTAAGCTCATGCTCCACTCGTCACCGTGATGGAAACCCTTCAAAAAACAACATAAAAGAAACTCTTCTTATCTAACATAAACATTAAACACTACTAAATCTTCCACTTCACATTAATCTTGCACACACACAAAAAAATCTTGGCATTAACTTGTCCTTTTGAGTGTCATGGCAAAGCTTGCTAGGAAATAGAAATCCTGCAGCTATTTCAGATATATTTAAGTTGATCTAAATTAAAAGAAACAAGTTCATAAAACTCAAAACAATGAAACAATTCAGATTAATTCAAATGTGTCAGTTTTGAGAACTCAAAAGAAAAAAGAAAGTTCTAAATATAAAATATAAAAGTTAATTTGATACAATTTTGTTTAATTTGAGTTGGCTCTACTCAATTCAACCAATTCATTTTTTTTAACGTTATTGTTTACAGTGTTACAAAGCACAGAGTCCACTCCAAAGAGAATGTGGCAAGGTTGGCAAGCGAGATACATGGAAAGGAGCTAGCGAGACTGGTGAGTGATTGAGAATGAGCGATCCCCCTTAGCAGCGAGGTGAAGAGCCCTCCCTGCTGAGGGGGATCGTTCATTCTCAATCCAGCTGTTAGCAGCTCCTCCCCCTTTTTGATACAGCCAAAAGCGTTTTGTTAATATACAGTTTGACTAGAGCCTTTCTGTTTGGTAAAGCCAGTTTCCTCTAACACTGTTTATCATCATAATCTCCTCCATATCGCTTTGAAATGCAGCATTCTGTGCAGAATTCAAATGGGTCCGATATGTTTTGTTGTAAGCGCCGACTCGCGCATATGATCCACGCTGTGCTCTCTTGTCTGTAGTCTAAATTTAGACCAGAGCCATTGGTGTGTGTGTGCTGCTGCGGTGTGTGAAACTATCGTGAAAACAGAATAATTTCGCCTCAAATGAAAGCATATTTATACTGAATCGTTTCCTATTATATATATAGTGCATTATGTGCCTTTCATCATTTAGAAATTAGTAAATGTGTGTTAACAACGGACCGATTTCAGCCGCAGCTTCAGCAGTGTAGGGGGCGGCCTTTAAATTCTAGAGAGCATTTTGATTGGACAGAAGATTTGACAAGAAATTGAAGTCTGCGATGATGTCATCAAAATCTGAGATTCGTTTTAATGGAAGTGAGAGACTGTAAATTTTGAATGCTTATATCTCCTAAATGCAAATTTTGTCATTGTTTTTGGAACATACCAGCTTATTCATAACTTTAAGGCTAACACAGTCATACTAAAAGCTAAAAAACTTCAATTTTGATTTCAGTGGACCTTTAAAGGTACATATTAGTATCTTTTTGGTTTTGTACCTTAGGGTACCGCCCCAGTTTTTCTGACAGTTTCTGAACTCCCTGAAATGCTTCGATTGTAGTCTGAAACACTCGAAGCGGTTGGCCAATCACAACACACTGGTCCAGCCAACCAATCAGAGCACATTATGCTTTACAAAAGGAGGAGCTTCATAGAGGCAGGAACTAAATAGAGTGTTACTGACAGACTGGGAACAGAGGTTCTGCTTGGAACTATGTAAAATGTGTGATGATAAATGTGTTTTTTGTTCTAGTTTCTGACAGTACCAGTAAAGATGAATCTTTCTCAGTCCTCCCAGAGTCCTTTACATGCAGGAAAGGTGTTTGAGAAGGAGAATGTGACCTCTACAGCACTATGCAACTACGGCGCCTCACAGCCATCCCGTTCTTCCAGTATGTCCTCTCTGCTCCCTGCAGGAACCTCTGCTGCCTTGTCTTTCTTCGTCAGGTAATAGAGGCTGACCAGAAAATAAAAAATGAACTATAACTAAAGGTGTGATTTGTAGAAAAGAAAGAAATGCTTCGATAATGCGCATGCAATTTAGATAAACTCTGTTAAATCTCCACAGGGCTGCACAAAAGCTGAATGTGATGGTAAGAAGAGGGAGGCATTTCTCGGAGAGTGGTGCTTCCCAACACCTGACAAACTTCAGTAGCCTCCTGCAGAAGTCTCCTCCTCCAGTACCAGCCAACATTTTTCAAGCTGCTAGTAAGAGCAGGGAAACACCTGGGATGGGGAAGGTATGCTAGAATGTTTACTTCAAATGTTATGGGTGCTTGTAGCATTACATAATATCGACGTGCATCGTTAGATTATCGTAGTTATTCATTTGCTATTAAATTAGTAATAGACAGAATTTATAAATATTGGTCTATTCAAAATATATTCTACTGAGGTGCAGTCATTTTGTTTCTTTTATTATTACTAAATATGATATACGGTTATACTAAATACGATAGCCTGTTTCCACCTAAGAGTAAAAATAAAAATACATTTAAGTTTAAATGTTTGCAAGTTTAAAGTAAAAGTAAGAACACACTGCATGAAATAAAGCAATTGGGAGATGTAAAGTTGCATTATATCATATTTATGTCACGTTATGAGTTTTAAAGTCACACATTTTGAGAAATTGAAGTTGTGAGAAATATATATGTCATATTTACACAAAGAAATTAAATCTCTTATTCTCTTATGTTCACCAAGTCTGCAATTATTATATCAAAAATGACTAATAAGTAAAGGCAGTATTATTGTGAAATATTATTAAGATTGAAAGTAACTATTTTCTATTTGAATATACTTTAAATGTATTTTTTCCGGCCTTTAATGTCACACGATCCTTCAGAAATCAGTCTAAATTGCTGATTAATGATGTGGCACTCAAGAAACATTTCTTCATGTTGAAAACAGTTGTGTACTCTAATTAGTATTTTTGTTTTTGTTTTTAAAAAGGAATTTTTGGTAAATAAAAAGTTCACAAAAACATTATAACATTTTGTAACATTATAAATGTCATTACTGTCACTTTTGATTAATTTAATGAATTTAAGCGTAAAAGTATTAAATATTATAAAGTTTTGAAAAAGTTAAAATAGCTTTCATGGGAAAAATGCCCTGTTCCCATACACCTTTTTTTTATTTTATTTTATTCTGTGAGCAAAAGTGTACAATAACAGTGTTACCAAGATGAAAAAATTTTTATTTAGCTGGTCATTTGATATTAACATTGCATCCCCATGAGCTCCATGTGAATTAACATTAATGAGCATGTAAATTTAACAGCTTTTATTAGCATACTGTTATGACTGGAGTCGCATCTGAGAGTACTCCATTTAAGGCCCACTGAAGTGCCTTGAAACGCGCCGCATTATTCAGTGTGTTGACGTAATTTCCCCTTAAACGGCTCCAGCTGTTAGCAGCTCCTCCCCTTTTTTGAAACAGCCAATAGCGTTTCGTTAATATACAGTTTGAGCACAAGAGCGGACCTTTCTGTTTGGTAAAGCCAGTTTCCTCTAACACTGTTTACCATCATAATCTCCTCCATATCGCTTTGAAATGCAGCATTCTGTGCAGAATTCAAATGGGACGATATGTTTTGTTGTCTTCACCGACTCGCGCATATGATCTGCACTGTGCTCTCTTGTCTGTATTCTAAATTTTGACCAGAGCCGTTGAGGTGTGTGTGTGTGATGCTGCGGTGCATCAAACTACCGTGAAAACAGACTTTATTCACCTCAAATGAAAGCATATTTACACTGAACCGTTTCCTATCGCATATATAGTGTGCTATGTGCCTTTCACCATAGAAATTAGTAAATGTGTGTTAACAACTGACCGATTTCAGCAGCAGCTTCAGCAGTGTAGGGGGCGGGCTTTAGATTCAAGAGAGCGTTTTAATAGGACATAAGATTTGACGAGAAAGTGAAGTCTGCGATGATGTCACCAAAACCTGAGATTCGTTTTAGCAGAAGTGAGAGACTGTAAATGTTTAATGTTTATATCTCCTAAATGCAAATTTTGTCATAGTTTTCGAACATACCAGCTTATACCAGCTAACACAGTCATACTAAAAGCTAAAAAACTTCAATTTTGATTTCAGTGGACCTTTAAACGCATTTGTCTTTGTCTTCAACTTTCTGAATGAGCAAAATATCCCTACTTACAAACCACACTCAGATGATTTAGATGTCCTTCAGCCTGTCCTTAGGATGTGGCTGATCTCTAGCTGCCTCACATTTTAGAGAAGCCTGTACAAACTGTAACCTTTAAATGTGATGATAATGGCCTTCCCATTCCATCGCACCACCTCCTTGAGGAAGGGAAATCAATTTAGTTTAATTGTAGCTCGTCCTGACTTCACTCACCACAGTTCACACTGATGGGACTCTTCTTGAGTTTCAAATTATATCGCTCTCAGGGTAGCACCTGGTAGCTTGATCGCACTCAGCCTTGCACATCCAGCAACTGTAGCAGAGATAATGGGTTCTTAAATAATTCATTTCGCGTAAATATGATTTGACAGACTCAGAACAGAGAAGATATCACTAGACGAATGCATTAGATATCAGACAAAGCATTAACCTAAATTCGGTTTAGATGTGTGTTCAATGACATCATGCTAAAAATTGGGATATTTTAAGCCGTAAATATTACTGTTATGGTTTCAGGAACAAGGGCATTTTTGTCTCAGTAAAAGTATGGCACTGATGATTTTAATGTTGACCACATAGTTTTAGCTGACTGTCTTATTCTCTGGTTTAGGACTTCAGAAGTAATAATATTTTTTATCATATATAAAAATTACATATATATAATTTATATTATAACCAATTTGAAATGATTTGAGCTTTGTGACGTGGTGCATTATCCTGCTGGATGTAGCCATCAGAGGATGGACATGGACATGGTCAGAAACAATGCTCAGGTAGGCCATGGTATTTAAAACGATGCCCAATTGGCACTAAGGGGCCTAAAGTGTGCCAAGAAAACATCCCCCACACCATTACACCACCACCACCAGCCTGCACAGTGGAAGCAAGGCATGATGGATCCATGTTCTCATTCTGTTTACGCCAAATTCTGTTCTGACTCTACCATCTGAATGTCTCAACAGAAATCGAGACTCATCAGACCAGGCAGCATTTTTCCAGTCTTCAACTGTCCAATTTTGGAGAGTTCGTGCAAATTGTAGCCTCTTTTTCCTATTTGTAGTGGAGATGAGTGGTACCCGGTGGGGTCTTCTACTGTTATAGCCAATCCGCCTCCAGGTTGTGCCGTGTTGTGGCTTCACAAATGCTTTGCTGCATACCTTGGTTTTAACGAGTGGTTATTTCAGTCAAAGTTGCTCTTCTATCAGATATATATATATATATATATATATATATATATATATATATATATATATATATTTATTTATTTATTTTTCATATGAGATCAGTTATTAAATGTAGATTAAGAAATATTCTATATTTATATGTACTACCTAGTAGGGGTTTAACGATACCTTCATGTCACGAGTCGATACATATCACGATATTGAACTCATGATACAATATTATTGTGGTACAAGGCATGGTAAAAGGTTAACAAAAATGTACTTACTTTAATGTACTTTTTTTCTCACAGTACCTATTCACAATACATATTGTCACTATCTATGATACATATTGTTGCATTGTTGTATTGTGATATATTGTGACACAATATATTTTTACACCACTAAAATCTAGTATAATGTTTTGGGTTCCCCCCGCAATTTTAGGTCAAAGTGATGCTGCGAGTCTGTTCGGTTCCGGAGTCAGACCCCTCCCAGTCCTACTCTTTCAAACTGGACCGGCACAAGAAACAGATCACAGTGCTGAATGTACCCACCTTCCCCCCTCAAAGACAGACCGCTGGCACTACAGTCTCCTCAAAGACCTTCACCTTTGATGCTGCCTTTGGCCACGATTCAACCCAGGTCAGGGCCACTGCTTTGTTATTTCTGTCTTATGATGTGAAAACTGATCTGTATAATGTCTGGAGCCCATCTGAGTCATAATATCCAAACATCTGCAACACTTTCAGATTTGGTCACTTGAGTGCAGATATTCAATATCTGGATATTCTTATCCTGTACAATCAATTGATTTCACTCAGTATTAAATGCACATTTGGCTAAATAATGGCAACTCCTGGGAAAAGGTCCTTGAAATGTACATGCAATGTTTGTACAGTTCAAAATGTTTAAAAAAAAATTCTAATGTTTTCTAATTTTTAGGCTGAAGTTTGTGAGAACAGCTTGTGTGAGGTGCTTCAGTGTGTGGTTGCTGGGGCGGATGGTTGCATCCTAAGCTTTGGTCAAACCAGTGTGGGTAAGTGAGTTATATTAAAATGGTCAGAAAAATATAAAATAACATTTTATGGAACATTTTATTGAACATTTAGACACAACATAAAAGAAAATCTAACAAAAATGCATATGTTGTATATAGGGATGCACAGCAGATAAACCACCATATTGGTATCGGCTGATATATGTTCATTTTTAATGTTATCGTTATCACCCCAATAAAAAAATTTGACTGACATATTAAAACCAATAAATAATGGATTATTTCCTTTAGCTTAGACACTTCAGATGTCTACTGTTTGCCATGATGGTTTTAAATGGCTTAAAATATGATTGGAATCACTTCAAAAAAGGAAAATACAGTTAAGAAAAATGTGCAGTGGCTACATAAAATTATAATGAGAACATTATAATTGTGTGCTTGGGACATGGATTTTTATTTTTTTGGAATCAGGCTTTTAAATCAGCCACAATTTTCATATCGTGCATCCTTAGTTTTATATTTGGTACCCTTAGTCAAAAAGAAAAAGAAAAAAGAAAATCTAACAAAAAAGAAATTTGTTTTGTTTTGTATCACATTCGATACATCAGGCTTTTATGGCTCATATAGTATATAATATACTACGCTCGCAGAGGAACAAATTCTGATAGCTTGGAATGTAAATCAAATAGATTTGTATTAAAGTATCACAGACTGCATATATAAAATGCATATCAATATCAGCTGTCACTCACTGTATCTACTAATGATGTTTTAGTAGAATGAAATTCAAGTGCTTTTTTTAACAACGCTCTGAGTAAAAAAAACCTCTTTAATTAAAATTACAAATGGGTAAATGTGACTATTGTAGTTATATCAATGTAGCTTTATAACTCGCAATGTGACCTTAAATCTCATGATTGGGACGTTGTTTCTCATATTTGCATCTTCATAATGCACAATGTGATTGTGACTATGCTGCAGGATGGCCTTGTTTCACTATTACCTTTTAATTTTTTTACTCTGAGGGAGAAACGGGCTTCCATAGCTCTGCGACCTATGGTGTTGGTTCAGATTCACATGTTTTTACCACTTGACTTACTCTCAATGAATGTGCATTAAATCTTGTTCCTTTAAAAGACGGCATAAAGGCTACACAGTGGGTCATCACGGTCATTTACCTTTAAGGTTATTAATTGTTATCCTCCCAAAATCATGACAACAATCTCTACATGGCATTTGGATGGAGTATGACATCATTCTCTATTAGCTAGATTGAATTACCCGGCCACCATGTTGGCCCTTGGCTCCCAGCCAGACATCATAAATCTTTTAAACCGGCCCATGCTTGGCTGCCAGTAAAGTGCTTTACATTTAATTGGTCATGACATTGCCACAACGCATTTTACACCCCAGTTTGTAAAGTCATTCGGCAAGCTGTGGCTTTTTGTCATTCTGAATGATGATTTATTTTGCAAATCCCTTATGGGGGGCTTTTCTGTCTAATGATGGTCTGTTATGAAAAATGGCTTTCTCACTGTCTTTTTATCGGTTTACAGGAATGTCTTACACAATGATTGGCCATGATGGTTGTACTCAAAGCCTCGGAGTCATTCCATGTGCTATCTCTTGGCTTTTCAAGCTCATTAACAGGAAGAAAGACAAGACATGGGCAAGCATCTCCGTTTCCGTGTCAGCTGTAGAGGTCTGTGGGGAAAACAATGCCATCAGGGATTTACTCTCTGATGTTGACGCGGGCAACTGCAAGGAGACCTATAAGCCAGATGCTTTCCTCTTAGAGGACCCCGTCTGTGGCTTACAGGCAAGTGTTGAATGCACTTCCTTTGTTCTAACACCTCAAATTCATTTCTTTTTACTTTCAGTTTATTTGTTTAGAGCTTTTCACAGTGCATATTGTTACCTGTAAGAAGACCTCCGTTCATCAGAACATAGTTTAAGATATTTTATATTTAGTCCGACAGTGTATCTAAGTGTATGCACACTATACTGTCCATGTCCAGAAAGGGAATAAAAACATCATCAAAGTAGTCCATATGTGACATCAGTTAGTTAGATAGAATCTCTTGAAGCATCGAATTTTGGTAATAACAAAAATTACGACTTTATTCAGCATTGTCTTCTCTTCCGCGTTTGCTTTCAAATCTCAAATAAAGATTCAAACGGTCATGAATCAGCGGATTGATTCATGATTCGGATCGTGTGTCAAACTGCCAAACTGCTGAAATCATATGACATTGGCGATCTGAATCATGAATCAATCCGCTGATTCATGACCGTTTGAATCTTTATTTGAGGTTTGAAACTTCAAATAGACTACTTTGATTATGTTTTAATTCCCTTTCTGGACATGGACAGTATAATGTGCCTACACTTAAATACGCTGTCGGACTAAATAGAAAATCTATTTAAAATCTATCTTAATCTGTGTTCCAAAGATGAACAGAGGTCTTACAGGTGTGGAACAACATTAGGGTGAGTCATTAATGACATAAATTT
This sequence comes from Pseudorasbora parva, assembly GCF_024679245.1. Taxonomy (NCBI): domain Eukaryota; kingdom Metazoa; phylum Chordata; class Actinopteri; order Cypriniformes; family Gobionidae; genus Pseudorasbora; species Pseudorasbora parva. The sequence goes on along the minus strand of NC_090186.1, from coordinate 32,158,950 downwards.
CATTTTTGGGTGAAGTAACCCTTTAACACACATATTGCTGCTTCTTGTAGCTATAGTACAGAACAAGTGAGTATTTTGATCTTTGTTGATTGACCCCATTCACCTCCATTGAAAGTGCCTCAATGTAACCTAGATTTTTACATTTTATAAAGAAAAGGAGGGACAAATACAACTTATTTTTGTGGGAATTAGCTTTATGCCACAAGAGCTGTTAATTGAGCTAAACTTGACCCCGTAATTTTCCTTTATGAACATTTTGCATGAAATGTATAACCCTTTGCATGGCATATTATCAATATTCATGAGCAGTCAATACAAATTTAATACATACCCATTGATATGTTAATTGAGACATTCCCATTAACTTAAGAGTCTCCTTATTGGATTGTGTTATCTTGATTCCAGTTCTGCGAGCACAGTGTGCTGGATGCTCCTACCCCAGAAAGAGCAGCTTTCCTATTAGATGCAGCTATTGCATCTCGCAGTGGGACGGTGGACAGTGGAGGGAGACCGCTTCACTGTTGTCACATGTTCTTCACCTTGTATGTTCGCCAACAGCACATAGGGAGCAGCACCAAGTCTGGGAGTGAGTTCAGTTGCTTTTCATGCCTCTAATATGGAGATGTACATGTGCAGATACTCAGTCGGCTACAGATCTTGATAAAAATATCCGATTGGATAACATTTCGCAATGCAACATGCAATACTGACATAGGAGAGTGAAATTTTATACTGTTTTTCTGTTTTCAGCATAATAAAAGGGATTGTTTTGCACTCATGATATGATCTTTTTCATAACATTTGTTGCTTCTTTATTAATATTTTACTATAATTTAATAAAATATATATTTTCCTCAGTGAATGTGGATCAAAGCAAGCTGAGCCTGATCGATTTAGGGAGTTGTGTGGGAGAGAAGGGTGAAAGCAACTGTGGAGTCTGCCTTGCTGAGCTCGGAAACTTTATCACAGCCAATCTCAACAGACAAAAACATGTCCCTAATAGGTATGTTTGTATATATCTCAATTATAAAAGTATGAGTTTAATAGTATATGAACATAAAGCACAGTGATTTAATAAAGTAATATGTATTTAAGTAGCTACATTTCATTACCAGTTATAATTATATTTTTCAAAACAGGGAAAGTAAATTAGCCATGGTCCTGCAAGACTCTCTGAGCAATGCTAACTGCTCCACAACAATTATTGCCCATATATCCACCTCGACTGAAGACCTCACAGAAAGCCTCTGTACGATGCAGACTGTGTCTCGAATGCGAAGGCAGAAAAAGAAGACAAGGGTATGCTTTTATATTAAGACATTTTATTTTATTTTATTTGGAAATTAAATTAAATGTTACTGTTTTATTTTATTTTATTATTTTTATTTTATTTTTGGACATGTTCTCCAGTTTTCAGATTTATTTTATTTTATATTAAGAGATTTTATTTTATTTAATTTATTTTAAATTAAGAAATTGTTTTTAATTTAATTTAATTAGTTTTATTTTATTTTATTTATTTTAAATTAAGAAATTGTATTTTATTTAATTTAATTAGTTTTATTTTATTTTTGGACAATTTTTTCAGTTAACAGATAAATTTTATTTTCTATTAAGAAATTGTATTTTATTTTATTTATTTATATTAAGAAATTTTATTTTATTTTATTGCTTTATTTAATTTAATTTAACTTTATTTTATTTTATTTTATTTTATTTTATTTTATTTTATTTTATTTTATTTTATTTTATTTTATTTTATTTTATTTTATTTTATTTTATTTTATTTTATTTTATTTTATTTTTTTATTTTATTTTGGGACTGTTCTCCAGTTTTCAGATTCATTTCATTTTATTTTATATTAAGAAAATGTTTTTATATTAATACATTTTATATAAAAAAATATTTATTTTATTTTATTTTATTTTATTTTATTTTATTTTTTCATTTTATTTTTGGACTTGTTCTCCAGTTTTCAGAATCATTTTATTTAATTTTTTGTATTAAGAAAATGTATGTTATTTTATTTATTTCATATTAAAAAATTGTATTGAATTTTATTGCTTTATTTTATTTTATTTTATTTTATTTTATTCTATTATTTAATTTTATTTTGGGACTGTTCTCCAGTTTTCAGATTAATTTCATTTTATTTTATATTAAGAAAATGAATTTTATATTAATACATTTTATATAAAAAATATTTTATTTTATTTTATTTTATTTTATTTTATTTTATTTTATTATTACATTTTGAGACATGTTCTCCGGTTTTCAAATTTATTTTATTTTGTATTAAGATATTTGATTTAGTTTACTATTTTATTTTATTATTTTATTTTATTTGTTCTCCAGTTTTCACATTCTGTTCATTTAGACCATGCTTTACATTTTTACTTTTTATATAAATAATTGAATCATGTGAGATACATAATAGAAAATATTAAATAATCAATTAAATACATTTATTTATTTTATGGATTACGGGCATGTTCTCCAGTTTTCAAGTGATGTGAATTTAGGCAAAGTTTTACATTTTTACTTCTTTTTTTCTCCAGAAATCTTCCTCAAGCTCGCCCGGGGGAAGAAGCTTAGGCAACGAGAGGAAAATTAATAATTCCACCAAGATGAGATTCCAGTCTACAGGAACACTGGATCACGATCTCACCTCTCCAGGTTTCTCTAGTGATCCAGCATTTTACCCTGGGAGTGACACATCTTGTGATACCATTATCTCTGTGGATCCTTCTGGCCTCCTAGATAAAGACATTACAAATAGAAGCAGAGAGGTTTTGCCTATTATTCCATCCTTACTCAGGAGCAAATTAGAGTCCAAGAAGCTCTCGTTGATGAAGTTTTGTGAAATCTCTCCACCAATTGCCAATCGCATGAAGCAGATATCTAAAGAAAAGGTTAAAGAAGAGTCAACCCCACCAATATTGCAAGATAAATCAGATTTTGAGTGTCTCAAGTGCAACACATTTGCAGAACTCCAGAATCGACTTGGAAACATAGACGGAACAGAGTTGGATCTATGCAATGATCAGCAAGTCATCACTATGAATAAACCACCTCACCTAAGCCAAATTCAAAAGAAATCTAAATCATTGGACATTCAGTCATTAAGCAAAAGGGAATTTGATAGTACCAGACAAGGAAACTCATCAAAAACATTTGCCATCATTCACAAAAATGAGGAAATTCCAAGTACTTCCAATTCACAGATTATTCAGACATGTCCGCCACAGTTAGATATAGTCAAACCAAGTGATCCTATGCTATCTGGCCAATCTCCAAGCAAATCTAAGCTTAATAATAAAAAAATGGACATGATGCCCACTGCACTATCTCTGAAATTGGAAGACCAAGGTCCGATAAGGTTATCGGATTTACCGATGCAACCTGAGACACGAATTTCTCCCGTTGGCAAGAGTTCTCCGAGATCTACCTCGTCCTCTTCTTTCTCATCATCCATATCTTCCAGCTTGAGCTCCCCACCGGCTGTTTCTGCCTCTTTGAATGGAGATGTTCTACATTGTACAGCAAAAAAACAGCGAGAGCTGAGGGCCACCATTACCGTGACCGTGCAGCAGCCGCTCGATCTTAATGGACACGATGAGCTTGTTTATACCGTGGTTGAGGAGGTAACAATAAATGGGGCCACCGAGCAAGGAAAGGCAAAAATATTAAGTATTCATGAGTCTCACTCTCTCCAGGCTTTAACACCAGGAAGTCAGTCCGTAAGGATCATCGGCAGCATAGGTGAAGAACAAACAGCAAGTTTTTATAGCACCTCTAATGCAAAAACTCCAGAGAACGAAGTCTCCATGGCCTCATCTGATGCAGCTGAACGGCACACAAAAATCAATCCGCATATTGACAAGGCAAGCAGCTTCATTGATTCAAAAGACCTGCCGCAGCATGATAGTTGGTCTGACGTGCCGCTGACAGAAGATGGGAAGGAGATACCTAAAGGAGCCAATACTAAACTTGACCCTCACTGTGAGGTCCTAAAGTGCAAACAAAATGCTTGTGAAATTACACCCGAGCATAGCTGGTTATGCCTAAACAAAAAGAAAGACATCAAGAATGTCCCACAAATGAACGCAGAACACAAGAACCCATGTAATCCAAGAGAAACTCTTGAGAAGAAACAATGTGCCAAGAAAGACGGACTTGTAGAAGGTAACAATGTGACATCGACCTACACAAATAGTCCCAACCTCAAAAGGAAAGAAACAAAAGAAGAGTCTGCAATAGCCAGAAGTGCAATGTTAAAGGCTACTGAAACTAAGACCAACACGAAATCTCATTTTGAAGAGAGCAGCAAGTTATTTAATGCAAAACTGAAAGCATTATCCGGCAGGAGTCAAACTTGGGATGAGAGTAATAGTAGGAGCTCAACAGGAAGCTTGAAAGGTAATTCTAGCTCACCAAGACTTAAAAGCAAGTTCCTTGAGGAGACTGCTTTTATCGATATGGCTCCTAAAGGCCTTTTAGATGAACAATACTTTCCAGCTCAACCCAGCCCACTTGGTTTTAAAGAAGACTTTGAGGACTTTGTAAGGACTCGAGCTAGTCAGAGTCTTGGTAGGGTTCCACAGTTCTTCCCCATGCATGATGCCAACGATGCATCCCGGCCATCCAAAAACGGTAACTCTAAGACAACGGCTGTTAATAAATTCATGCCCAGTTCAAAGATCCACAAGATGCCAAGCTTGTCCCCCAAACCCACTAGACACTCGATCAACAGGAGCTTAAGCTTTTCTCCTAACGGCACACCTGTCAACCAAAGCTCCTGGTCAACACGCTCCCTATCCCGAAGTCAGGATAACGGTGGTCTGAAGTCGCCCGGCGCAGTCCGGAAAGGAAGAGTTGAACTTTTAAGAAGCAGTAGAGACTCTCTTTCTGCTTTTAGTCAAGGTGAGTCGGATTTAGATGAAAGCGAGGAACTGGAGATGATGAAATCTCCCTTCGTTCACACGTTGCCGTCCCCGTACAGTCGGATAACAGCTCCACGGACACCATACCACTGCAGCGGCCATGCCAGCGATACCACCAGTGTTCTCAGTGGAGAGCTGCCTCCTGCCATGTGTAAAACCGCTTTACTCTATAACAGAAGCAGTATGGTCAGCAGTGGCTATGAAAGCATGCTAAGAGACAGTGAGGCTACAATTAGCAGCAGTTCAACGCACAACTCCATCAGCGATCAGAGCTGCTCACCCGGTGGTGCCAAAGGGCCGAGAAGTTCCAAGAAAAGAGCCAACATAGGTGAGGAATTTTCTAAATCAATGTATTCTAGCATAAAAAACAACATCGCCTTCACTGTATTGTCTTTGTCCACAGGGTCCAGTATAAGACGCCCATCTCAAGACAACCTCCAGTCGCTGAAGAGATCCTTCAGCGGGCCCAAAACGCACCGGATGGAACGAGGTGTTTCTGAATCGTATGAAATTAAAGTCTATGAGATTGATAATGTAGATGGCGTACAGAAGAGAGGTGGGGCAGGGAACAAGGTGAGGTTCAAAATGTGTCAATGAAAAAATTGTCTGTCTGTCTGTCTGCTTTGTATTTCATTCACAGACTGCTATTGTTGTATGGTCCGTTAAATTGGTAGTGCTTGACTTCATTGCTTAGACATGAAAATCTGTTCTTTAGCCAGTTATCCTGACTTGCAACACCGTTTTCTAAAAGTGAAGGCTGGAATACCCTAGATGGCTTTTGTCTGGGTTTTTGCCCCGATTTGCAGTTTGAAGGAGTCAACAGTCGGAGTTTGCGGGTGTATGATGGGCACAGAGTCCAATTTTGATTCCATCCAAGCAGAGGATATCAAACATGTTTCATGTTATCATCCGTTTTTAGAACACCTATGTTTTTATTTGCCATGCGTCTCCTAGTAACACGAGTTTGTTGTTTTCAGAACAACGTGAAAGTCCCAAATTCTGTTCAGATTTGAGTGTATTCCAGCCTTAAGTCTAATTTCTCAAAACTTTTAACATTATTCCTGTTTCAGCTGCAAATCTGTTTATTCTTCCTGTTTTTTGTTTTGTTTGTTTTTACTCTGATCCAAACTGATTTTGCAATCTTTATACATACTGGAGTTTTTTTCTATTACTGACAAATATGCAACTTTTTGTTAAATATTTGGGAAATATTTTGTTATTTATTTTGTTTTTAAAATGTATATTTTTATAGTTTTCATTCAAGTTTTCACTTAACAATGTACTGTACACATTCAGGAAAATTTGATAATGTTGTGTTTATATATATGTTTTTCCCTATTAGCAAAGATGCTGTTACAAATGATTTATTAATTTGATCAAAACAATATTGTTTATCACAAAAACAAAACTGTATGTTAAGGAATTTGTTTGTTTTTTAAATGTGAATATTTACTTTAATTTATGTGGTAGTTTTATGTTTACATTTACCATTTTAAAATGTATATTTGCTCATTCATTGTAGTAAACGAATATGGCCGTATTGTTTGAAATAAATCTCACAGTGTGTAATTCAGTGTATCTGTGTATTTGGTATTTGGTGGTTTTGTGGGTCATTTATAGACAAGATTTGATCTAGATTCAAGATAACTTAGCTGAATACGGTGCTTGATTTACATTAGTATTAAAACCTGTGGTGTCCTGGAAGGCCAAATTCTAATCTCAGATCTCACATTTTATATGGAGGGAAACTGACATTTTGTCATCCACGTTTCCAGGGTATAGTCCTCTTTAGTGCAAAGCTGAAATTCCTGGAGCATCGACAGCAGAGAATAGCAGAGGTGAGGCTCAAGTATAATGCTCTAAAGAGGGAGCTGGAACATGCCAAGCATCATCTGATGGTGGACCCTGGAAAATGGAGTCGTGAATGTAAGGGTTAAACATATCTGCTTATGTATATTAAATAATATTAAGCACTGCAGGATAGAAAACTGTAGGGTTGTTTATGGTTCTGCTTCAACTCCTGTCTCATCAATAATTATGATGCTATTTGTGTGATGTATTTTGCAGTTGACTTATGGCAAACATTTGAGGTAGACTCCCTGGAGCACTTAGAGGCTTTGGAGATGGTCACTGAACGACTAGAGCGCCATGTTAACCTCTGTAAAGCACATGTCTTGATGGTCACCAGCTTTGATGTTACACCGAAGTGCAGACAAAAGTGGCACCATCGGCCTGCTGTAGATCATACAACATTTGCAGGAATATAGCATGCCAGTATTTTAAATGATCACTTTTACCTGTTATGCAACATAAGAAATGATATGCAAATCCATGGCTCTAAAGCATCTCAAAATCATCACATTATACGGAAGCTTCCGCTGGTGCTGATCGGGCTCTACTTGAAATCTAATTTGCTGTAAATGTTTGTGTTGTAGCTTTAGCATTGAGAGAGATCAAAAAAACATATTGGACTGCAGACGTCAGTCTGGACTTGGTCTGGATATGGGCTTTTTTCAGTTATTCATTTATTTATTCAATTATATATACACTCTATTATTGGTTATTCCTTGTTTTTCTCTGTTCAAACTTTAAACGTGGGTAGTTAGGATTCAAGATTTCCCAATATGCATTTGTAAATCCTGGATTAACTTTCCTATTGGCATAATTGCTACCCTAACCCTATAGCATACAGCATGAGATGACTGTGTAGCATGCAATACAACTGCTTGTCTATCTGTGGAAATGGAGCATTATATTATGATTTGTTACCCATTGTCAAACAACTTCTTGTAACATTCTAGCACCTTATTGTTTCACACAATTAATACTGCAAGTTTAAAAGTTATGTTAAGTAACTTTTAAAATTACAAGTGTGAAATAAAAATTACTTAACCCAGGGATAAATGTGGCCTTAATTTTGGGGGTAAAAAGGTGACTTTTGCTTTACTTAGAGTAAATTAGTCACCTTTAAGGTGGTAACATTAGTCACCTTTAAGATGGTATCATTAGTCACCTTTAAGGTGGTGGTATCATTAGTAATCTTTGAGGTGGTAACTGTAAATAAGTAATTTTTAACACCCAGGGTTTATTTTGTTGCATGCTCTAAGAAATATGTGGAAGTTTGTATTGTTAATGTCTTTAATCATTATGTAAATGCACTAATAAAAACCTGGTATGCACTTTCGCTTGTATTGTTTTTGTTTAATTTAAGTTATAAATGCTTTTACTGAAATTGTATTCATTTATATACAATACCAAAGACTAGATATAGAAAGATGGTTGATTCTTTACTCATGAATGGGAGAAACTGCAGCACTCAATATGGCGGAATAGTCCAGTCTTCTACAGTAAAAGAGCCAATCGCTGATTGATAAAGTCATTGCGCCACTGCAGCTGCCGTTAGAAGCTCTGGTTCCCTTAAAAGCCTGACTCAAGTTTCGGATTGCACATGCGCATGGACAGGTTTATCCTGAAAAACGCTTAGCTTTTTAACGCTTTTTGAGCAGTTTATGTCGGATTTTGTTGCTGGTTTGAAATAGGTTATTTAATTATGATTTCAGCCAGCAGCTTTTGAGATTCCAGGATTCCCCCATTCAAGTAGATAGAACTTGCCCTGATCCGTTGCAATAATGGCAGTCCAGTGAACAGACTTTCTTTGATAGATACCCACTGTAATCATCAAATGAGAAACATGACAGAAAAAAAGAGAAAAAAAAACATTGAAATTGAACATTGAAAACATGTTTTTTGTAGTTCATGGAGTACTACTAAAACATTGATGTACCTTAATGAGTCAACTGATCAGCTCACCCTGCTGTCACAACAAATATCCGGCTGAGATGAAGTGCAGCCCTCAGTTCACTCAGATGGTAGGCCTACAAGTAGGATAAAACCTACCCTATTATGAAGTTAGAGACATTACAGACCACAGCAAGCCACCATAATGACTGCATGTTTCGAGGTTTGTGTTTACCTTCTGCTCCAATTCCTATTCTAATGTTCATTTCATGTTTGCCTGCCTCAGAGCTGTATGACAGCACATAGTTCATTTATATTTTAGGGAAAGCCTTTATTCTGAAAATATTTTGAAAATCCTTGGATATGATGCTTATGGATTAGCCCACTCTGAACACAAACAGACCTTTTCTTTATAAGAGCATTTTCTTGTTGTTTATGATTAATCATTTAATTAATGATATGAGTAATCATTTGAGCTACCGTGTCTATTCTGCTTACTGGTTTCAAAATTATTTAGTTTTGGGCAGTGAGTAAAAAAAAACGTACTAAGTGTTGTAAGGTAGTTTTGCTTATAAAAAATAAAACTAGCCTACGACTACCTGTAGCCTAATTGCTTTAAGAGCCAATCTTGTCATATTAGTATTTAGATTCCTCATAAATTGTGGGCATACAAACAATTTTAGCCATCTCAATGCAGTTTTAAACTGAATTCGTTTGATGCATCCGCCGAACACTGTCCCATATGAACCGATGGGTGGCACTAACGCCCAGCAAGATCGAGACCTTAAAAAGAAACGCCCCTGTTTATATTGTAAACAACTGCACAGATGCAGACAGAGACAAGAGAAGCAGGGTATCGAAACTGATTTCAGATCGGTCTGTATTTCACAGAGATGGGTCTGGGGTCGCTGTTTTTGCGGCTCTGGGAACAGATATGAACGCTGCGCGTGCACGCGTTCACAGATGCGGCGGATTCTTGTAACATCATTACAGAGACTTAACGTAAGTAGCCTACGACATGAGTTGTGTGTCTGTGTTTCGTTTCGAAATGGTTCTGATGAAAATAATATAGTGATAAAGGGATAAGACCCTGTGAAATGGTTGCGGGACACTAAAGCACGCGCCCTATTACACCATCTTTCATTTGTGTGCAAGATATGTGCAAACTGAAAATATTACAAGAGCAGTAGGGTAACGTTAACGTAATATTTACTAACGTTAGTCCACGTTATGATGTTAGGGTTCGCCTAAGCCTTTTATATTTATGCTACATGTATTAATTTAGCAGACTCGTTAATTCAAATGGTGATGGTTAAGAGATTCATAAAAGTTAAAATGCAATTTTCAAAGTTGACCGAAGGCCGGGTGCAGAGGACAGCTTTCTCTTTTCTTTTCTTTTCTTTTCTTTTCTTTTCTTTTCTTTTCTTTTCTTTTCTTTTCTTTTCTAAGCTTGTCTTTAATAGGCCTCAGGCATGTGAACACCTGTCAACTGTTAAACATAAGCATGTCATGACATCTAACTTCGCAGGCTACTAAACACACTATCACTTGCCTGTCATAATGTTAATTCATGGTTTAGTGTTCTCTGAAAGTGAATATTAATAAACACAACCTACACTTTAAACCTGAATAAGTTGGCAAAACGTCAAAAAAAAAAAATTAAGCAAACAGTTGCCTCCATTTTTTAAGTTAAAGCTACACTGTGTAACTTTTTTAGTTTATTCTTAGCTAAAATCACTTAGTTCTTTCAAAAATATATGTGCTCATTAATGTATATTTACTTCTTTCAAGTAATAATGCATTCTCATAATTTTATAATATACCATTGAAAATACATAAGTGTTGAGGGTTCGGATGGCGGTCGCCATGTTGCTCCTCCATCTTGAAAGTACATTTGCCAAAGAGGGACATACCCGTAAATTCAAGCTTCGCTTTTCGCGTTTTTACACTCGATGGCACTGTGTCGAATGTGAAGAGGGGGATTGCTTGAGGCTGCTATATGATGATGGAGGATCATCACTCTTAAGCCCCTTTCACACTGCACGTCGGACCCGCAATATTCCCGGAGCATTGCCGGGTCGCCTTCTGTGTAAAAGCAACCACGTCCCGGAATTGATTACCGAATTCGACCCCGGTCGGGGACCTAGTAACATTGCGGGATATGTATCAGAGTCGCCAAGGAAGCGGAAAAGAGAATTAAGACGGCAACGCAACAGGCAAATCAACAAGACAAAAGTAAATACTGGAGTGGCCTTTCCAAGATGGAAAGAGCTCATGAGGAGCAACGGTTTTAAAAAGAACGCCGACGTTGCCTGCTTTCTTCTCGACAGGTAATATTAATTCAGCCTATTTGTGTATATTGGAAGTTTTATTGTTGCTTGGCTAATTATATCATGGTGTGCTGTGCATAACACTAGAACGACGTCTAGGATAGTTTTCCTCGCGTCAATGATGAAAAAGTATTGTTTACCTTATAACATAAATCCGTGTTCTATGACGGATAACATATTAATATTTTAATTGCATTATAATTTGTTTGCCTTACGCTAGTGGTGTTGTACAATATACAGAATAATGATAGCACTGATAAAAGTTACTTTACTAAGAGCTTGCATTCGTCTGGGAACCTGATAGCTGATGTTAGCAATGAACTGGTTATTATTCAGTTCTATTATTCATTTTACATAGATTAACTTGATCATAGATCATTTGGTACATTAAATAACTGCAAATTATAATAGTTTTCAAAAATTACCTCATCACTTGAGTTGACGCAACACTCACCGAAGAGGTCGAACTGAAAGCCATGAGACTAAATCGGCCACCGTAGGAGTTGAAACGAAATCGAAATTGAGAGGAGCAGAAACTATTATACACTGGATGGTCATATACCTTTTCACCACTAGATGGGAGAAAATATCACACAGTGTAGCTTTAATAAATGCCATCTTGCTAATTACACAGTGCTTTGGTAGCATTAGCATAGCACTTGCTAAATGAGGACAGCAAGATAATACATTTAACATATATCTTTTAGCAAACTAAGCTCATGCTCCACTTTGTCACTGTAACAAAGTTTGTTGTTATGGGAAGGAGTCGTGAACCAGCTAACGTTTAAACAAAGTAACGCAGGCAGCCCCTCACGGACAGCTGCCACACACACACACATAATAAAAAAATAACAAAACACAACGTAAAATCCCGGCCTGGTCCTCTCTCGTCCTTCACTGTCATCACTCCTCCTTTTATGCATCTGAACTCCTCCGTGGGATATGAGGCTGGTGCAGCGCAAGGCGCACAGCTGGTTCTCTCACAGCCCCTCGGCCTCAACTGCCACAGTCACCATGATGGTAACCCTAAAAAAAAAAACAGCATAACAGAAACTCTTCTAAACTAGCATAACAAAACATTAAACATTACTAAAAATCCCACTTAACGTTCTTGTAAAAAAAAAAAAAAAAAAAAAAAAAACATAATATAACACTTAATTTTGGCCCCTATGGACCCTTTTGAGTGTCATGGCAAAGCATTCTAGGAAATAGAAATCACAGCCCAGTTTCCGTTAAATTTAAGTTAGTCTTGTTCTAATTACTAAAACTCAAAACAATGAAAAATTCAGATTACTTTTCAGTTTTGAGAACCCAAAGAAAAAGAAAGTTCTAAATAGTAATTAAAGTTAATTAAAACTAATTTGTTTAATTTGAGTTGGCACTACTCAAACCAATTAATTATTTTGAGCATTAGGGTTTACAAGCCTTAATGTGGTCATTGAAGGTCAGCTGTGGATCAAACCGTACCCCTAGATTTGTGACTGAGGAGGAGAAAGTGATGACCTGGCCGTCAAAGATGAGCTGGGATAAGGGAGAGGAGTGGATCTGATTAGGGGTGCCAACCAGTAGTGCCTCAGTTTTACTGGAGTTCAGCTGGAGGAAGTTAGTTCCCATCCATGCCTTAATCTCCTCAAGACATGTGGTAAACAAATAAAATTGTGTGTCATCAGCATAACAATAAAAAGATACTCCATGTCTGCTGATGACAGGACCAAAGGGAAGCATGTAGAGGATGAATAAGATTGGGTCGAGAACTGAACCTTGCGGAACACCACATGTAACAGGGAACAGCCTGGACTCCCATTTCCCAATATAACGCGCTCAGTCCTGTCAGAAAGGTAGGACTGAAACCACTGCAGTGCTGCTCCCGGAAGTCCAACAGTATTGTGGAGGTGGTCCAGGAGGATGGTATTATCCACGGTGTTGAATGCCGCTGATAGGTCGAGGAGAATGAGCAGTGATAGTGATCGTGAATCAGCTTTCATTAGAAGGTCATTTGTCCCCCTAAGCAGAGCTGTTTTGGTGCTGTGGGCTGAGCGAAAGCCTGATTGAAATATCTCAAATAAATTGTTGTTTTTTAGATGGTTGTGGAACTGAGAGGCGGCTTCCTTCTCTAGAACCTTTGACAGTATGGTGAGGTTGGAGATCGGTCTATAATTAGCAAGGACCTCCGGGTCTGGGGTTGGTTTCTTAAGTATAGGACAGATGACATTATGTTTACATATCAAAAAAGAAATAAACACGGATAAAGTACAGCCTTTTTTAATTGTTGCAAACTGCTCATATCACAATGTACTCTACTATTTGAAAGTTTCTGGTCAGTACGGTTTAAAAAAAAATCAAAATTATAATAATAATACTTTTGATCGAGCAAGGATGCAAAAAGTACACAAAATATTTTTTCCAAATAAATGTTGTTTTGAATTTTTTATTCATCAAAGAATCCTTTAAAATATACCATTATTTTCACAAAAAAGATAATCTTCAACATTGATATAATAAGAAGAAATGTTTCTTGAGCTCCAAAAGCAGAAGAAAAAAATGTGACTGAAGAATGGAATAATGGGTGCTGAAAGTTTTGCTCAAAAAGTACATTTAAAAATATATTAACACTTGTGCTGGGGAAAAATGTATCATGATTAATCGCATCCAAAATAAAACTTTGTTTGCATAATATGTGTGTGTGTACTGTGCATAATTATTATGTATATATAAATACACACATGCATGTATATATTTAAGAAATATTTGCATGTATATACTGTATATATAATTCATCTTATAAATAAATATAATTTTTTATAAAAATATAATATGTATTTCTTAAATATACATACATCTGTATACACAGTGCATACACATATAATTTGTAAACAAACTTTTATTTTGGATGTGATTAATCACGATTCATTAAAATAAAAATGATATTTAAATTGTTATTAGATTGTTATTTTAAATTGTAATAACATTTAACTATATTAATATTTTTACTGTAAAAATCCTACTGACCCCAAGCGTTTCGACGGTAGTGTATTAAAAGAACAATTTGTTCAATATTTAAACAATTTATTTCAGCAAGATTTCTGCAAACAAAAACTGTTGCACTCTTGCTGCATCAGGTAGAGTGTCAATCACAGCATGTCTCGTTATATGCCCAGTTGCCCACCCTGTTGTTAGGCTATATGTTCACACTGTTCAGCTTTTATAAGAGTTCATCTTGACACCGATCAGGCCAGTGGTGGTCATGTCAAGAAACCTCTTAACTTTTCTTTCAGCCTTTCCCACCTCATCATTCGCCCTGTTCTGGTACCACACTGACAGTGGCACGTTATTTACTATGAGGACACTCATCCTCACCTCCACCCTTTTCCATCTCTCTGTCTCTGGTTTTACTGCTCATCCCTCAAAATCCCTAGGTAGAGTGAAAAACAAGAGCCTCCATCCCATGAATTATGCATCGCTGCTATAACCGACTCTTGTTTTCGAACACACCTGTCAGTTTGCACTTGCTGTCGGCTTCGGGAGTAAACAAAGTAAGTGTTGGTTCGCTGTTCGGACACCCTGCTTGACAGCTTCACAAGTTTCTCCTCAAGTAAGGTCCAAGATCTGCTTAAAAAATGTTCAACAACACCAAACCTGTCCTACAAGTGTTCCTCACTGTGGTAATTGATGGCGGATATGACCAGCATAAGGTACAGTGCAGGGTGAAGAACTTGAAAAACCAGAATCAAGTGGTGGACATATTTAGTCCTCCTTAATGTTTTCTTTTGAATTATAAGTAAGATATAGATTCATTTTCATGATCGTCTATCTTGTTTGTGATCATCTAGCAGTTATGGGAGACTCCGAGACAAGGAAGTCTGTAAGATGGAAAGAGACGAGAACAATAACCCAGACCGCAGAGGACATCATTAGCTCTTACCTAAAAGCCTCTGATGTGAATCAGAACAAGCTGCAAGAGGCAGAGATTATGGACTTGGAAGCGGTTAAACACGACTCAGAGAAAAGAAAGACTGAAGAGAGGTCTCCAACAAACATCAAGAGCTATGGTTGCTCTTTAGAGGATGGTAGGCATTTTATATTGCTGTGTTCTGGTGATGTGATTCTTGTCTTGATAAAAGAAATATTAGTTAAAAGGTTATGATTCAATTAAAAACTTGAAATTGAATTACTTCCATTTTTCCTTTGAACACAAAAGGTAGAAAGATTTAGGAATATAACATTTATTTAAATATAATATAATAATGAAAGGGTACTCATGTCATAGAAATGTTCCATATGACTCAAACATTACTGTTCAAATGTTTGGGGTGTGTGTGTGTGTGTGTGTGTGTGTGTGTGTGTGTGTGTGTGTGTGTGTGTGTGTGTGTGTGTGTGTGTGTGTGTGTGTGTGTGTGTGTGTGTGTGTGTATATACATACATACATACATACATACATACATACTTTTCTTTAGTAAGGATGCATTAAAGACACTTTTACATTGTTGCATTGCTGTTCTTTTGATCTTTGTTTATCAAAAAATCTTGAGAAAATGCTTCACAGTCTCCACAAAAAAATTATTAAGCAGCACAATTGTTTTTAAAATTTCATAATACAAATAAATGTTTCTTGAGCACCAGATCAGCATATTAGAAACATTTCTGAAGGATCATGTGACACTGTAGACTGCTAAAAATTCAGCTTTTCCATTAAAATAGAAAAGTTATTTTAAATTATAATATTTCAACTATTTTTGTTCAATTGAACAGCCTTGCTGAGCATCAAGCTTCTTCTTTTTTAAATCTAGCATATAGCACACAAATTATATAGACACTTTTACGGTGCTTTAAATGGGGACTGAGAGGAATTGTGTTGTTGTATGGAAAAGAGCTTTGTATGAATCCTTTAAAATTATAATTTTGTGTTCCAGGAAAAAAATATAAGTTTACCAGTTTGGAACGACATGAGGAAATAATGATGCACTTGTCATTTAGACCTACTGCTAATCACATGAAAACATTCCAAAAACAATTTTTCCTCTCATTATTAGCAGGAATTAAAGATGAAAATTCTGTCATTAATTACTCCCCCTCATGACGTTCCAAACCTGTAAGACATTTGTTCATCTTCAGAACACAAATGAAGATCTTTTTGATGAAATCTGTGTTTTTTTGTCCCTCCATTGACAGCCTACACAACTACCACTTTGACGCTTCTAAAATTCGTAAAGAGATTTAACTAAATATGAATTGAGCGGTTTGGTCCAAATATTCTGAAGAGACTCGATCGTTTTATATGATGAACCGAATTAATTAAGGCTTTTATTCACAAACATTATCACACATCAGTTATGGTACACGGACGCTCAAGCATGTTCTCTTGACGTGCGAGGACCAAAGAAGGTTTATTTTCGTTTGTTACGCAGCACGTTTGAGCTTGATCAAGAACCAATGAGGTTTGTTCTTGCGTGCCAAGCAGGTTTAGATGAGCTTCTGTTTATCAATCAATTAACTTTATTTATATAGCGCTTTTACAATGACGATTGTTTCAAAGCAGCTTCACAGTGTCAAACAGGATAATATTGCAACAAAATTAGATTTGGCTGTGCAGTCGTTCTGGAGAAAACAGTGATGTTATCAGCTTATTTTAATTTATCATATAGCGACAATGTCGGCAGATCTGTATTATAGTTTATAGAATTAATTAAAACCTAATTCATAAATTTTATTTGTATAATTAGTTGAATAACTTTGATCATAATTTTAGTGTCCCCAACTGAGCAAGCCAAGCCAAAGGCGACAGTGGCAAGGAACCAAAACTCCATCGGGGCATGATGGAGAAACCAGACTCAGTCGGGGTGCCAGTTCTCCTCTGGCCTATTAACACACGTGTATGATTATTATTCTGGCAACCTTGAACCTTATTCTGGGTATCACGGAAGAGACGGGTTTATTTAGGATGGTACGTCGATTACACAAGAGTATGAATACATGAAAGACCGGAATTATTGCGCCAGAGATGGGTTTTTTGAGCATGATGTGCCGGTGAGGCAAATTCAGAGGAGACACCAATTGACACGGTCTCAGCAGACACTCCAGGATGGGTTGGTCATGTCCAGGCGCAGGTCCACCATCCGATTCGGACACGGCCCGGATCCAGGATAAACCTCGGGATAAACAGAGAAACTAACATTAGCGTAGATGCCACTCTTTTTATGATGTAACGAGTACATCAGATGTTATGGGAAGTGTTCCCAGTTCTGGCTGACCTAGTTAATGCAGCCTAACAATCAGTCAATTGATTTGAATAATGAAAGTTAAAAATGTTCTATGTGTATGCCATAGTAAAGAGATGTGTTTTTAGTCTATATTTAAACCGACAGAGTGTGTCTGCTTCCCGAACAATGCTAGGAAGACTGTTCCAGAGTTTAGGTGCTAAATAGGAAAATGATCGACCGCCTGCAGTTGATTTAGATATTCTAGGTATTATCAACTGGCCAGAGTTTTAAGACCGCAATAGACATGATGGAGTATAATGTGTTAAGAGCTCGCTTAAGTACTGGGGAGCTAAACCATTTAGTGCTTTGTAAGTAATAAGCAAGATTTTAAAATGTATGCGACGTTTAATAGTGAGCCAGTGCAGTGTTGACAGAACTGGACTAATATGATCATACTTCCTGGTTCTAGTAAGAACTGTTATGTTATTTATGTTCGCTGATCAATTTATGCGTGAATAAAAGCCTAAATTCAATCTGTTCATCATATAAAGTGATTGTCTCTTCAAAACAATTTGGACTAATCCTCTCAATTCATATGGATTAGTTTTACAATCTCTTTATGAATATTTTATAGCATAGAAGTGGTAGTAGAGTAGCTTAGAAATCTAGACGCACCCTAGCGGCAGCAAATCTAATCTGCCGCGAGTGTCGTCTAGCAACTCTCAAGCTGAGCTTCTGAGCTGTAATTGCCAAAGTCTGGTCGGGCCAATCACATCATGTATAGAGTCGGTGGGCGGGGCTTAACATAATGACGGCCGAGTTGCGCTTGTGTGCTTCTAGTAAACACAGAAAGTGGCAAATAGCGGTCTTTCAAATCAGCTTTGACCGCGACTCTGGAAGACTTGGAGTTAAGCTTTTCTCTGAGAAAAGAACAAAGAACGGCACTAAAGTCATTCTTAAGAAGGGAAGATGTGTTCTGAGTTTTGCCGACCGGATATGGCGAAGGAAAGTTTAATCTGTCAACTAGCTCAGCTTCACCTTCGTTGCTCTGGTTGGTTGTAGCGCTACCCTATTGCGTGCATGCCATGGAGAGGGAGTTTAGACAACCGAAAGACAACCGTTTATCCCGCCCCTGGGATTGAGCCCTGTCAATGGTGAGTTTCCAGACCAAACATCTTGATGTGGGTCTGGCTTGTCAGGCTAGTAGTAGAGTACACTGTAAAAAAATAATATCTCCAATTGAAAATTTTCCAGTGACTAATCACATCTAAATTTTTCAGTTGGCCGAATTGAAATTCTGTGAATTGATGCAATTTAATTCACATAAATTCAATTCGGCCAACTGAAAAATTTTGAGAACTGAATTTATTTTTACAGTGTAGCTGTTTATGGAGGGACATAAAACTTTCTGATCTTAATTTTTCTGGAAAAAAAATATTAATTTTCTGTTCCAAAGATAAACAAAAGTCTTACAGGTTTGGAATGACATGAAGGTGAGTAATTAATGAGATAATTTAATTTTTGGGTGAATTACTCCATTACCCCACCGGTTTACTAAAGTCACAATTATGAAATGGCATCAGTTTTTCTAATTTTCTTCCTGATGTGATCTCTGTACAGGTCATTTCTCTGGGATTGGGCCTCCTGGACCTAGTCCTTCTCTTCTGGCTTCACTGCAGTCCCTTGTTGAAGAGGCTGATCACATGCTCCTCCCTCATTCCTTACACCAGGTGTGTGCACTGGGAGTTTGAAAAGGTTTCTCCCAAAACTATTATTGTCATGAAAAGACCTTCAATAGAACCTTAAAGGATAGGTACTTCAATTTAGTGTTCCCCGCGAGAGGTACTTTGTGTTGTAAGTTGCCTCGACGTTCACACGCGCACAAAACTACCACGATGAGATCTCACCGTATTCAGTCAATCAAATTTCAGATTTCAGTCAAATTTGTTATATTGTGTTCAATAAACGTAAAACATTAGTGATAATCTGTTGCACAAATATTTTATATTTAATGTAATGTTGAATTAATTTGATTGTTAAGATAATGTAAACCCATGAGGCAAGAAAGTCTTAAAGTATAAAAAAAAAAATTCAAATATCTTATAACTTTAAAGAGACTAAGCTCTTTTCAATATTAAAATCCATGCAAAAGTTCATAGTAGATCATTTTAGAATACAGTAAAGGATTTACAGAATATTCCTTAGTTTAATGCAAAACAGAAATATGACAAATAGAATATTTTTGCATAGTTAATGTAATTAAAAAAAGTTAAACCATGTTTAGTCTCCTGCTTGCGCTGTCCAACACATTGGCATAACATTTTTCATGTAATCATGTCAATTTTGATCTGAACAATGCACTGGCTTTAATTCGGCGTGAGAAGCTTTTTGCCCAAGCTTCAAAGGCCTGTTTAAATTATTAAAACTAGAAGCTTATCTTAACTTTAAAGGGTTAGTTCACCCAAAAATGAAATTCATGTCATTAATGACTGACCCTAATGTTGTTCCACACCCATAAGACCTCCGTTCATCTTCAGACACAGTTTAAGATATTTTATATTTAGTCTGACAGCGTATCTAAGTGTATGCACACTATACTGTCCATGTCCAGAAAGGGAATAAAAACATCATCAGAGTAGTCCATATGTGACATCAGTTAGTTAATTAGAATCTCTTGAAGCATCGAATTTTGGTAATAACAAAAACTACGACTTTATTCAGCATTGTCTTCTCTTCCGTGTTTGTTTTCAAACCTCAAATAAAGATTCAAACGGTCATGAATCAGCGGATTGATTCATGATTCAAATCGCGTGCCAAACTGCTGAAATCACGTGACATTGGCGATCCGAATCATGCATCAATAAGCTGATTCATTAACCCTTTGAATCTTTATTTGAGGTTTGAAAACAAACGCGGAAGACAATGCTGAATAAAGTCGTAGTTTTTGCTATTTTTGGACAAAAATGTATTTTCGATGCTTCAAGAGATTCTAACTAACTAACTGATGTCACATATGGACTACTCTGATGATGTTTTTATTCCCTTTCTGGACATGGACAGTATAGTGTGCATGCACTTAGATACGCTGTCAGACTAAATCTAAAATATCTTAAACTGTGTCTGAAGAAGATGAACGGAGGTCTTACGGGTGTGGATCGACATTAGGGTCAGTCATTAATGACATACATTTTTGGGTGAACTAACCCTTTAATGTTACATTTATCATGTGAACTATACTCATATACAACAAGTTATATGCATGCCTCTTTGGGACAGAGGGGAACACCACGGTCGCATTCTCAGCAGATATAACTTATGCTGGCCACCTTAAATCAAAGCAGGAGAATGACGGTGTCAGAGGAGAACACCGGAAAAGGTGACAGATGACCGCGTTTGTTTTCAAAGCTCAAATAAAGATTCAAACGGTCGTGAATCAGCAGATTGATTCCTGATTTGTATCGCCAATGTCACGTCACGGGATTTCAGCAGTTTGACACGCAATCCGAATCATGAATCATGACCATTTGAATCTTTATTTGAGGAAAACGGAAGAGAAGACGATGCTGAATATAGTCGTATTTTTTGTTATTTTTGGACCAAAATGTATATTCGTCGCTTCAAGAGAGTCTAACTAACCGACTGATGTCACATATGGACTACAGTGATGATGTTTTTATTACCTTATGGACGTGGACAGCAAGTGGGCATACACTTACATTAAAGGACAGAAAGCCCTCGGACTATATCTAAAATATCTTAAACTGTGTTCCGAGGATGAACGGAGGTCTTACGGGTGTGGAACGACATTGGGGTGTCATTAATGAGGAAATTTTATTTTTGGGTGAACTAACCCTTTAACAAAGACTTTTTTTGAAATCCCTATGGGAGAAATTGAGTGGGAAAAGTACTTTCGGAACCAATGGAGCCGAAAAATGGGTGGGCACCAATTCGTATAAGCTCTATCGGTTTTTAAACTACTTTCAACCAAAATGTAATATAATCAGTACAAAAATAGTCTATTCTTATTTTTCTATAGTTTGTCCGTATTTCCAGGCATCCTGCGTGTAAAAAAGAAAAAGCTTTGACTAAAACACCATGCACATTTCTAATCAGATCTGTCAACAAGACAAACTACTGAAATGTGCTCTATGCGTTGTTTTTTTAATCTCCCTATAGAGTTCTGAATACAGGGGGGTAAATTGCCTCTCAATGAGATTATTGTTGTTAGATAAAATCAAGAGTACAGGAAAAACGATTCATTTTCCTGCATTACACTAAATATAGACGATCCATGTAAGCGAATGCATTAGATGGGCAAAGATAGGGCAGTTGTTTCTCGCACATAATTTTTCTCATCTACACTCGCTGTCAGACCCATTCACATGTTCACGTTCGCTTCATTCTGTGCATCGTCCTTTTAAAGGTGCTCTTCGCTACAGCTTCTATTGATCAGGGAATTGAAATGAAATCAAGACTCTAGATTCAGGTCTAACAGGAAATGCGGCTTTGATCGACCACAGCTGAGAGTCTTTCAACTGAATGCTTTTGTGATGATCCAGGAATTGGTAAGGAGAAGTAATATTTTACTTGCTGATATTTTTCTTCCATAACAGATAGCGGAGGGCTACTTCCTTGAAGAGGACTGTATCCTTTTGCATTGTAAATCCACCGCTGTTATGTGCCTGATCTCTGTCTGTTTCCTCTTTGCTTTTCCTTTACTATCATTAAATGGTCCCTGTTGATGCTGTTGTCTTGGTGACCAGGGCGAGGTAACCAACTCAGGGGCTCATTAGGGTGTGTCTTTCCATGCTGACTTTTAGGGTGTTGGACAAAAGGAAGGATGTTGATATATATTTTTAAGTAGATTGTAGTTTGTTTTTATATAAGCGTTTTATCTCTGGTTATCATACACTGAATAATTGATTAAGAATAGTTTAATTATTCAATTAAAATACATAATTAATACACAATTCAATTTAATCGATTTTTTCCTATTAATTATATTGCGTAAATCTTGAAAAAAGGCTTAATGTTTTGGAGATTATGGTCTTTCTTTATTAATTAAAGGCACAATATGTAAGATATTTGGATTCACAACATATGTTGTTGTCTTGTGTACTTATTAAGACTTGACTTGACCCAAATGTTTCCAAGAATGTTTAAATCCATAGAAATATGCAGTTTTAACCAGGACACGAACTGTGTCCATGTGTCGCCTATCAGTTACATCATACTAGCGCTACCCTCCTTTTCCGATTATGTTTTATTAAACAAGGGAACAACTGTTTGGAGACAGAATTTTTTTTCTTTCTCCATCATACAATATGTTTTAAAATGAATCGCATGCAATTTGGCAACACAAGCCACCCAGCAGTTATTAAAATTATATTCTAATATCGATCTAGCAGAGTGATGTTAACAATCTCATCCATGAACATGATTTCTGCCCGCGTCCCATCTGGCTCTTTTCCACTGGCTGTGAGGTGAAAACGACAACTCCCAAAATTCTGCGCTTAATCTCGGCTTCATCAAGCTACGCCTTTTTTGAATAGGTGACCTCTAGTGGCAAAAAACTACATAGTGTGCCTTTAAAGTTTTGGATTTTTAAGTTTCTTCTGGTCACCAAGGCTGCATTTATTTGATAAAAAATATTGTAAAAACTGTTAAATATTAGAACATTTTTCTATTTTAATACATTTTAAAATACAATTTATTCCTGTGATGGTAAATCTGAATTTTCAGCATCATTACTCCGGTCTTCAGGGGCACATGAGCCTTAATTTAATATGCTGATTTGGTGTTCAAGTAATATTTCTTATATCAATGTTGAAAACATGCTTAATATTTTTTCATAGAATGCTTAATATTTTTGTGGATTTTTTTTTTC
This sequence comes from Pseudorasbora parva, assembly GCF_024679245.1. NCBI lineage: Eukaryota > Metazoa > Chordata > Actinopteri > Cypriniformes > Gobionidae > Pseudorasbora > Pseudorasbora parva. Next base: position 32,135,854 of record NC_090186.1, on the reverse strand, counting down.
GGGATTCTTTGATAAATGGGAAGTTTCAAAGGACCAGCATTTATTTGAAATATAACATTTAAAATGTCTTTACTGTCAGTTTTGAAGAATTACATTTCTTAAAAAAAAACAAAAAAAAAACTTTTGAATGGTACTTGGTACTCTCAAAGGTCTCTCTCTCTCTCTCTCTCTCTCTCTCTCTCTCTCTCTCTCTCTCTCTCTCTCTCTCTCAACACTTGTGAACGTTGCTTTCTTTAAGCATTGACTATCTCAGATCAGTGGGCAGTTGAGTTTCTTCATCTGGAGAAGTTGTACCATGAAAGACTACTGTCTAATCTGGCCTCCATACAAAAGAAATGGGGTAAGAATGCCAGATGATTATATAGATATATTTCCTGAAAATAACCAGAGGAGCTCACATTTGCATGTGAGAGGATTTCCTAAAGCATTGTTTTATGTTATAAAGATGAGTCTCCTTTTATAAATAGGACAATACAGTTGTAAGCAGAATTGCTAGCTTCATCCTTTATAAGTAAACGGCAGTGGTATGGTTTGATGTCAGGAAATTGCTCATTTCCCAACCGCGCTCCACTGCCCAGACCACATGTGACTCTGTTTCTTCACTAATGTCACTGAAGTACAGAGGTCAGACGCTCCTATCTTATCTGATTAACTTGTCAACCAAGCCTGGAAAGTGAAACCTCAAGAATGTTGTTGTGTTTTTGAACACAGCTGTATCTTTTTTCCTCATGAAATGTCAGAAGCCAAGAATGTGTTTTTAGACTGCTTTCACATATTCTGTGACTGGATATTGTATACGTGTGAGAGAGAGTATTTAAAAATCCATATGTTTGGTTTCAGAGTCCCAGAGGAAAATCAGCATCCAATCTGAAAGTAACTCTCCTTTAAGCGCTAATGGAATTGACAGAGAGCGAGAGCATATGGAAGTGTTGAGTCATATCTGCAGAACACACCAGAGGTGAGAAATATAATTAAAGCATTTTCTACTGTTAAAGTCTTCAACCCTGACTAAACCAGGCCTTGTCAAGTACCATCAAGTTAAACTATAGGGAAATATATAGGGAAACACCTCAAGAATGACATTTTAGATTAGCTTTTTGACTTCAAATTATGTTATATTTATGTTCATATATATCATATGTAATGTTTTTGAAAAGTTTTTTATGTGCATTTATTTGCCTGCATTTATTTGCTGAAAAAAATGTTTTTTAATATTGAGAAATATTATTACAATTTTAAAGTGTGTGTATATATATATATATATATATATATATATACACTTTAAAATATAATTTATATCTGTGGTGCACAGATGAATTTTCATCATCCATTACTACAGTCTTTTTTGGAACCTACGATATTTTTTTCAGAATTCATTGATGAAAAAAAAATGAAAAAAGAACAGGATTCATCCTTGCTAAATAAAAGTATCAATTTCTTTCAAAAAAGAAGAAATATTACTGACCCCAAACTTTTGTTATAAAACATTTATATTTTAAATAAACACTGTTCTTTTAAAACTTTTTATTAATCAAAATTATAAAATTGACAATAAATCAATATATTAAAAGGATTTTTGAAGTATCATGTGACACCGAAGATTGGAGTAATAGCTGCTGAAAATTCAGCTTTGCATCACAGAAATAAATTGTATTTTAAAGTATATTAAAATATAAAATGATTCATTATTATTATTCATTTCTTGGCAAATTTGCTATTATGTAAAATATTTTAACAACACTACTGAAATGAAATAACTCCTTAATAAATAAGTTGTCAAACTCTACTCCTAACAGGCCTAACCTCTCTTTGGAAAAGGTAAAATATTATATTTGTTTTATTATCCACCAATGCAGTTTCTTTTTCTGTGAGTCTGATTAAAACAGTCTGTTATTGCAGAACATGGATGACCTTAAACTACAAAACAGCCCAACCCATGTGACTGAACACAGAAGATCAAAACAAGAACAAGCTTCAGTGAACTCAACCGGGACAGAAAACCGGGCGGACGACTGCTCATGGCTGGAAGCTGAACAGGAGCCAGAAGAGAACTGTGAATCGAATGAGGAGGAGGAGGAGGAGGAGGAGGAGGAGGAGGAGGAGGAAGATCTTGAGGAAGATGAGTGCTGGAATGAGGAGCTGCAGGACGACACCGACTTTGACGGCCAGGTTCCTGTGGATGAGCTGGACAACCTTGTTCAGGTAAAGGAGGTAAGGCGCTGTAGGAGTGATGTTAATCTCTTGCATATTACCATCTGCCCTTAGAAAAAATAAGCATGCTGAGACACCATCCGTCGGCTGCGATTTGTTCCATATCAAACGCTTACTGAACAATTTGTATTCCTTAGAGCTTAAATATACAGTGATGTATTAATCTGGGTTTTCAACTAGATTTTTTTATGACTTTGGGAAAGGTCAAATGGGACTTTCTGCCTAATTCTCAGGCCACATTTCTTAGCCACAGGGTGGTTTCTGCTTTGTGAAAGACAAAATAGTGTGACGTCATCTACAGCATTATGGCAGCCAGCTGCAGGAATTTTGAAAAGAAGCGTTTAGGGAGTGTATGGTTTCCCCAAGCTATCGGGTGTGGTTGTCTTAAATAACAGTCTAACTGCAGAAACCTTCTCCAGAACTGTATTGGACACACACGGTGAACACAGAGTAACTGACTTTTTGGATCAAGTGAATGATGAATACATGATGTGTTTGTTTGTTTGTTGTACACAGTTTTTTGCTAGTGATTTAAAGACTCATAGCCATTTTGGCCCTTGATTTGACTTGAAAATCAATTAAATTTTTTACATTATGTCATGACATTATTATGAGGCAGCAAGTAAACATAATGAATAAATAATTCACTCCAATGGAAAATTCTGAAATGTCATTCCAAACCTCTATGACTTTCCTCCATCTGCTTAACACAAAAGAAGATATTTTGAAGAACCATTTTTGACAATACAATGAAAGTCAATGGGGTCCAAAGTTGTGTTGGTCCCCATTGACTTTCATTGTATTAACAACAACAAAAGTTCTTTAAAATATCATCTTTTGTGTTCCACAAATTCATACAGGTTTAGATACGACGTGAGTGAAAGTAAATAATGACATCCTTTTCATTTTTGGGTAAACTATCCCTTGGGAAAAGATGTGTTCTTAACTGTATGTTGTGGTATACTTTTAAAAAGTGCACTTTGTAATATGGTAAATTATAAGGTTTTACTTTAAAGGTGCACTGTGTAGTATTTTTGCAGTAAAATATTAAAAAACCACCAGGCCAGTGTTATATTTTGTTCAGTTGAGTTCTTACAATATCCCAAATGTTTCCAACTATTTGTAAATTGTGAGAAAACTGTTACTTTAACCAAGGAACCGGGACATCTGAGGGAGTCGCCTGTCAATTGCGTCATATATGTGTTACCCTCGGTTTCTGGTTTTATTTGGCAGAAATGCTTTACTATTAGCAGTCTGCAACAAGTGTCACATGCACATATGTATCTAATATGACAAACAGAGCTGCGTTACCTCATACTCATGACCGAAAAAGCGGAAATGACGCCGGCGACTGTGTCCCGTCATAATAAAAGTCCCGCCTCTGACGAGCCGTGTGCTGCGTAACAATCGCTCCAGCGGTCTCGCTCAGGTCCCTCAACACTTAGTCCTGCTCTGCTTCATACTACATTAATGTTAATAATCACATCCATCAACATGGTTTCTGCCCGAGTCCTAACCCGATTCTTTTCCACCAGAGAGATGAAGACCACATGTCCCAAGATTCTGAGCTCAAACTTGGCATTATCAAGCTACGGCTTTTTTTTTGCTAGGCGCCCTCTAGTGGACAAAAAAATGACATGGTATAGCTTTAACATACATTTTAAATCTTTGTTTTAATAATCGTTTGTCATGCTTAACAAAATATAGCATACTAAATCATATGTAAATGTATTTAAATATAATTTTAACTACATTATGTTATTAGATAATACATTTAAATTACTTTATTTCAAGTATTATTAAATACATGACATCCAAGTTTCAGTAGAAATTGTATTAAAGCATATTTTATGTCAGTACATTCAGAAGTACACTTTTAACCATAATGCAAAGACTATAAAATGTAATTAGAAATATTACATATAGGCCTGATTTCACAGACAGGACTTAGATTGAGCCAGGATTAGACCTTAGTTCAAATAGGACATTTATCCCCAGTTTCACAGACAAGGCTTAATAAGCATTTATAAAAGCTACTTAAATGTCCTAATTTAACTATGGCCTAATCCTGGTTTATTCTAAGGCCTGTCTGTGAAATCAGGCCATAGTAGCTTTAATAAATGTGCCTTAAGCCGGGTTCACACTGTGCGATTTTGCCCACGATTTGGTCATCTGAGACAAATTTAGCAAATCCTAAAAGATTCCTCTGATCCTAGGCTAAAATCTGACGTCTTTGGTCGTTAGTTTGACATGTTCACCGGCAGCCGATTAATGAGCGCTGCGATCAAATTTTACCTCAGACGAAATTCTGGCAGTGTCAGAAGATTTGGCACAGAATCCTGCAGTGTGACTTCTCCTACGACGACAGTCAAATATCTCCGTTTTTCAAGACAAACTATGACCAAAACGAGTGCTAGAGATTTCTTTGTAGCCAGCATTTCATCCCGCGTGTAATGCAGCTCACCATCACCGAACGCGTCATTCATTGATGATAGGAACTCCGGGTGAGTTTTCTTGCGCGCGTCCGTTTTTAGCGCGCCTTCACTATCGTGCAGTCTGACATTAATGTCAACTGAGATCTTACAGTGTGACATAGCGATCATGTTCGTACAGTCTGACAAGGGACATTCGCAAAAGATTTTGAAAAATCGCACAGTGTGCAGGACCCATTAGAAAAATAAAAATAAAACATTACTGGTGTGCATCTTGAGAGAAAACAATGATAGTGACATTTTAAGATAAGTCGGTGCAAGTGGCTTTTAGTTCAAGGTGTCTTGAACTGGCTTTTTTATTTTTTATACTGTTGTCTGAGGTCAACTAATGACGTTTGTGTAGTTTTTACATTCAAAAACATCATAACTAATAAGTAATAGGCTATTTTCTACACTGGTTTTGTGGCTCTTTTCTGAACGCTGGGTTTTGATGGGCGTGACACACTGGAGACTTGACAGTTAACGCCCACGGCTAGGATTGGATAAGATTTGCATATTTAATGAACTTCAGCTCCCCTGTCAGTTCAGTTCACATGAGGGAGGGATTGTTTTGAAAGCGGCACCCGGAATTATTCTCTCACAGGGCTAATAAACGTCTTTATCAAACAAACACAATGTTTTATTTCTCATCCACCTGTGATTGTATTACATGGCACCTTACCCACACGATCGGTCGATATTATAAGCGCGAACCGCATACTCTCACACACACACGTGCGCGCCCAGATCAAGAAAGAATTTCTGTCGACGGGCATTCGTTTTGGTCTGGTACAGCCCCGGGACTAGAACAATTACATATAAAAAAGACGTTTTACTCACATAAGATTATTGCACCATTTCTGTCGGATCCAATATAGAAGGCAAAACATTGTGTCTGCAAATCCAGCACGACTTGAGACTTGTTTATAAACGATTCCACAGTGAAATGAAGCGAACAGTGAGCTGAAACTTCATTAAAAATAAATGAAGTATCACACATTCCTAATATTATGATCCAAAGGAAGCTTACGCAGCGACTCTGTTCTTCCACAATATCTTGCTATCCTCTTCAGCCTGTTTATTGCTGCTGGCTAGCTGATCCGATCAGCTCCATGAGACGGCGGGCAGGGCTACTGAATTAGACGTTCTGTAGAGGCGTGTTTCGTAGCGCTATGACGTAAGAATGAAGCTCACGATCGTTTTCTGGGCCTGGTGTCTATAAAAGCTTTTCTTTGACTAAAAAGGAAGTGTTCAGCTCTGAAACTTACAGGATAATCTTATATTACCATTACCTTTTTATATATCAAAAACTCAAGGGAAAGTTGATTTCTCAATTCTTCTCCCCTTTAAACAGCTCAAACGTGTATTTTAGTCTGGGACTAGGCTTCACCCAAAGGGATAGTTCACCCAAAAATGAAAATGACCCCATTTACCCCCCCTCAAACCATCCTTGGTGTATATGACTATCTTCTTTCAGACATCTATCCATATTTAAAACTTTATAAACTAAAATAACTAGCTTCCGCAGACGGCCTGCGCAAGTCGATAACAAATAAGTAACCCCTGACACGATGTATGGCGTAGTAGGACATAGGAGTAGCATAGTAAGCTTTGACGCCTCTCGCGGTTCAAACAAAAGGGCTGGACGACAAACTCAAGCTCTCCGACATTTCTCTTCATAGTTGTCATTTTAAACTTCTATTTTATGACAGTTTTGTTTTTTTGTCAGGGGTTACTCGTTCACCGTAAATCAATGCGTATGGCCGTCTGTCACAAGCTAGTTATTTTAGTTTTTAAAGTTTTAAATATGAATATTTTTCTTACACAAATCCATCGATTCGCTGCAGAAGGCCTTTATCAACCCCCCGGAGACGAGTGGAGTACTTTTATGATGGATGGATGGATGGATGCACTTTTTTTGGGCTTCAAAATCTGACCCTCATTCACTGCCATTATAAAGCTTGGAAAAGCCAGGACATTTTAAAACATTATCATGGCTATATATAAGCCTTATAATGGCAGTAAATGGCAGCCCAAAATTTAAAGTCCAAAAAATTGCATCCACCGCCATCCGAATTCAATGAAAAAAGGGTAACTAGTGATGTATGACGTCGGAGGTAGCGTAAGCATTTTGAACTATGAGAGGCGGAGGTGTTAAATGTTCTTCGTGAGTGTAATACAGAAGGCAGTCTGGCAGAGGCTAGATATTTTACTTTACTTCAGAAGGTCTTTATATTAACTCCACAGAGCTGTCTGGTTTACTTATATAATGGATGGATACACTTTTTATGCTTCAAATTTTAGGCTTGAGGGTGAGTAAATCATGGGGTAATTTTTAAATATCCCTTTAAAAGTCCTACTTAATTGGGTCAAAAATCACTCATAAGATCAACAAAAAAAAAATATATTCTATAATATATTGGTTCTAAAAACATTTTATTCCATAATACGTACTTTAAGAACTGTGTGTGTGTGTGTGTGTGTGTGTGTGTGTGTTAAAGAAAGCAGTACTTTTTTCATAAAGGGATCACAATAATGCAGTTCAGTTCATTATAATACTGCACATACTGACCCCTTGTGGTTATTGGTTGTTATTACATTATTTGCCATGTACATGCTACTTAAAAAGGATTTTGTAGTGTATTTAATGGATTTTCATACTGTTTTTCTGCAGATGTATCCCTCAAATGGCTTAGTCTCTATTTTAAAGAAGAGAGTCTGGGAAACAGACAATGCGACTCCACAAAAAGACAAGCGTAAAGTCCGCTTCAGAGAGCCAGATGATGCTTTTGATCAAGGTACAAATTCATCACATTTCTGTAAACAAACGGTCACACAGGGCCTTTATATATTCAGATTTCTGTCTTGTATTAATCTGAGAATGATCTAAGCTCATCTTTCTCATGCATACAGATGAGTCGGCTGGAAACTCTTGCCTTGTCCTTCTCGTCTTGTGTCTGGCTACCGTGGTGATTAGCATGGGTGGGACTGCTCTTTATTGTCTCGTTGGAGAGGCGTACTCTAATGTGTGTGTCGACTTCTCACAAAACGTGGAATTTTACTTTGGACCCTTACGACGAGGAGTGAGTGCTCTCACACAGTGGCTCTATTCTTCTGCATCATAGCAGCTATTTTTTGCTAAATCAAGTGGAACTCTTTCTTTAGATTACCATTTCTGATTATGAACAACAGTATTCCTCTTGAGATATTGTGCACAAATACGCATTACCAGACAGGCCTTAATAAACTATTCTTTAGTGAGTCTGTACAAATCACACAGGGCTTCCTAATGCATAAATACATTTGTATAAAGTATTTAATATTGGTACTAAAACATGCTTATCTTAATATACCTTTGAAGCCAGTAACATTGTTTTGTATATTTTACTATACACTACATTCCATGGTTATCTTTGTATATTTTTATTTTGAGATAGATTGACTCGGCACTTTTCATGCAACGATGCTATAACCGCTGAAATGTGTACAGTGTCAACACGAATAAGCAAAAACGGGTGTGTGTAGCTAGCAATGTTAACTTATGGGATGTTAACTTATCAAACAGGTGGCTTTATGATTGACATATTACAAATAGCACATGACCAGGCTGAATAATGACGATCAATCTGTTCTGACTAGATTATGTCAGTTCGGTGTTGATTTAGCAATTCTTCTATGATCAGCTGGTTCATAATAAATCTGATAATTGTATAATCATATGACAGACAGCAAGCAATCTTTATTTTTTTAGTTACAAGCACATTTTGTGTTTAGTAATCAAAGTGAGTGTGGGTTGTGCTATCAATAATAGGGGGGTCTTAAAAGCTTTTAAGTGTTTTAATGTTATGCTCAGAACTAGGATTCTGATTTGTTTGCATGTCTTTATGCTTTGCTTTCCAAAGTAGTACACAAGACATCTCTGAATTATGACTGGAAATATATTTTGGAAGTTGTTTTATGCTGTAACTCTGTATGATTATAATGGATTGGTCTTCTGAATGGAAGAAAATATGACAGCAGTAAATGGAATTTGCACACATATCCTAGGTGACGTAGGATCATTTCACAAATGAGGCCAATGTGTCATCTGTAGTCATATTTAATTTTATTTCAGAATTCAATAACAATTTCTCTAACAATGAAGGGAAAATAGTTGCACAGCTCTGATTAAGAGGAAATTTCATGATGATTGAACTGTCATTATTTTCTTAAAATCAATTGTATTGTAAAGTACTTATTGAAATAATTCATCCATATTGCTTTTACAATATGTTAATCATCACAAAAAAATACATTGAGGATAAAAAAATCCAAAAATACGTAAAAAATATAGGACTCAATGTGTAATTATAAACAAACAAGTGTTCAATTTTTAAAACAATTTAAAAAAAAGAAACATTACAATGTAAAATGTATATAGAAATATTTAAGATTTAGCACCATCTCTTTCATTTTGAGACGATTTTAAACTCCTTTGTACAAAAGATCAAGGTTGGCACTGCTGTCATTAAAGCAAAAACGAAATAATTATGCTGATAAAATCACTTGCATTAATACATTTTGTAATAAATTCGATTTTTTAAATATATTTTCAAAAGTGGTCTGTGTTTAATTAATCTAGCTGATTTCTTCAAAACTGTCACTAAGCGATCCTATAATTTATCAATAATGATCAAATGTAATTTACTGCTGGCCGTTATATATATGGGTATTTAGTATTTACATTTGTTTGCTTTTATAATATGTTAATGGTCACAAAATATAGCCTACATTGCTGCCTCTGCATTATGATGTTGTGGTAATAGCACCTTTCCAGCACAAGATGTCTCTACTTCAAAATGTGTCAGTTTCTGGTATATTCCCCCCCACACAGTTGGATTTGTATTTGAGCTACACTTTATCTGTTTATCTAAACGTCTTCTGAAATATTTACACGGTTACTGTACAGTGACACCAAAGGAGCAGCAGCGGTCGCTCTGACCTCAGCTGTGTCTCCTCGCAAGCGGATCACAGACACAATGGCGACGCTCGCAACTTCAAGCAAAAGACCGTATCATGTCATAGTGTTCGGAGCAACCGGTTTTACCGGGCAGTTTGTAGTGGAGGAAGTCGCCCGGACGTGCCCCGAGGGTCCAGGAGGGTCGTTACAATGGGCTGTAGCCGGACGAAACCGCGACCGACTGGAAAAAACCCTCATTCAGGCAGCTGACGCTCTGTGTACGTGTTTGACGCAGTACATTTTGTTTTTTTTTTAAACTTTGTATAATTTTGCATCATTATAGGCTAGCCTACTTTACATTAAAGTGCTTACAACATATTAAAATAACAATGAATGGGGGGGGGGGGGGGGTGAGACTCATCATGTGTGTTCTCGACAATATGTAGCCTATACCATGTTTTCCCCTGTATATCAACTGTCACCTGTTTTTGTTTATAGTTTATTATGAAATAATATTAAGCATACAAAATTATTCTTTATATTTTAATATATTGTATAGGCCTATCCACTATATTTTATCATACCATAATGTATTTTATATCATGTAATTTAATACCATAATGTTACTACCAAAGTACTTTTTTTGCCAGGCTAATCACAATGCACAAATATGTTATTTATGACCGGTCATAGTTTTAGGTATTGGATTGCCATACTGTCGTGGCTAGACATGAGGCAGTCAGCTCATGGTATTAGATGATTTCAGCAGATTTTGTCTGTTGAGATTATCCGATGGGATTACAAGGTTTTAGAATATTGTTGATTAAAGACATACTGTTCTGACAATCCCATCATCATGTGGAATTGGCTATACTGAGAATCAAGGATCTATCTATCTATCTATCTATCTATCTATCTATCTATCTATCTATCTATCTATCTATCTATCTATCTATCTATCTATCTATCTATCTATCTATCTATATATATCTACCTACCTACACCTACCTATCCACCCATCCCTACCTACCTACCCATCCAACCAACCAATCAATCTATCATTTTGGGCTGTTAGAGAACAGAGATCCATCCATCTCTGACTTTCCATCATTTGTCTGCAGGTAAACCAGAGCTGAAGTGTGTGGAGGTTATTGTAGCAGATGTAGCAGAGGCAGAGTCAATGGCCATCATGTGCAAACAAGGTGTCATTGTGCTCAACTGCGTGGGACCAGTAAGTACACAAAGACTATAAAAAAAAACACAGGAAGGGGTCAGTTTACACATCTGTGAATTCACACCTGTCCCAGCACGCCCATAGTCCCATGATAGCTGTATGATAAAAAAAAAAAAGATAAATGGCGTTGGGTTATTCTGACTGTTGACTGTGAAATGCCATTCTGCTTTTATGGAAGAAGATGGTGCTGAGTTGTCTTCTCTCACCAGTATAGATTCTATGGAGAGCCTGTGGTGAAGGCTTGCATAGAGAACGGGACCCACTGCATTGACATCTGTGGAGAACCACAGGTAGTTACTGTTATGCTTTTATCACTGCAGCCTTTACTCCAGTCTTCAGTGTCACATGATTCGTCAAAAATCATTCTAATAAAAACAGTTGTAATGCTTAATATTTTTGTGTAAACTGTGATGAATAGAAAGTTTAAAAGAACAGCATTTTATTTTTTTAAATATAAATATTTTGTGACATTATACATGTAAAGAAAATCTAACTGACCCCACACTTTTGAATGGTAATACAAATCTCATTGTTGTTGAATTATGTAGTTTTTAGAGGGGATTCAACTGAACTACCACAGTAAAGCTCAGGAGAACGGTGTGTATATCATTGGAAGCTGTGGGTTTGATTCGGTACCAGCAGATATGGGCGTCCTTTATACACAGAATCACTTTAAAGGTGGGTTGCATGTCTGTGGATGTTTTATTATTATTATTTTTTATAACTTGCATCTTTATTGGAGTTTTATAATAACAACAAAACAAAGTAATTACAAAAAAATATATCATACATTGAACCAAATCAACTGAGGCCTAGGAGGAGGTATCTAGTACAACTGAAACAAAACAAAAAAAGTCAAATTATGATCTTCAGAAACACTGAATAATAAGCCATACATATGCATTACTTCTTTCATCTCTTGTGCAAAATTACCAGAATCCAATCCGTAGAGTCTCACAGACTCAACACACAATGTGTAGTTATATAATGAGGAACAGTTATGCAGTCTCTAGGCTGGGCAAGAAAATGGGCCCATTTTCTCCATTTTTCCTTAAATGATGAATCTTTTAACCTTATAGTGTAGGTTAATTTTTCCATTATGAAAATGTTTTGAATTATATTTGTCCATTGCTGTTGATCTGGGATGTTCGATTTGAGCCAACGTCTAGTAATATCCTTTCGGGCAACAGATAACAAAATCTTGGATAAATAAAGATCCTCCCTCCGCACACTTTCTGTGATGTTTCCAAGAAGCAAAACTTTACAATCCTTTAGGATACTGTATCCCAGTACCTTCTGTAATGTATTGTTGACAATAGTCCAAAATTGTTGAATTTTAGGACATGTCCAGAAGATGTGAGCATGGTTTGCATCCCTACTACCACAGACCCTCCAACAGTCTTTAGGTATCCCAAGTTGTTTATTCTTCAAATAAGGAGTGATGGAAAACCTTATTAAACACTTCCAATTAAATTCTCTCCACTGTTGGGAGTTGTTGGAGGTCTGGAGTAGACGGCATGTTTGGTACCATTTCTCCTCTGTGAGGACAATCTTTAATTCAGACTCCCATTTTGTTTTTACATAGAGTGTTTCAAGTTCTCCATCAGACTCTGATAGAGTTTAGACACAATCTTATTAGTCTTTTGTTGATAAGCACCACACATTATTTCAATGAGAGGGTTTACCACGTCAGAAGACGTCCCCTTAATTTCTTTACAGTAGTAATCTCTCAATTGTAAATATCTGAAAAGGTCATGGTTATTTTGATCGAAACTATCCTTTAGCTCCTGAAAACTCTTCATCTTAAAGCAGCACTTGGTAACTTTTGCTCTCGGGGTCCCCCTACAGTTGGAAAAAAAATAATGTCCTCAACTACTGTCGTAAGCTCACAACATCCTATAACAGGGGATGCCATCGCACTTGCATTTATGGACATGACAACCCTGATAGCCCTGAACTAGTAATGCGCGGGTCGTCTCATAACCCGCGGACCCCTTATGTCTATTTAATGGTCGCGGGTGCAGGGCGGGTTGTAAAAATATATACAGTGGTGCGGGGCGGGCCAAATAACTTCATAAAAGCGGCCCCGCGGGTTGGTGCAGCACTAACAGTTACCCTGAACACTGCAGGAGGAGTTCACATGCAGGTGTTCTTCTGGCGTCGCGTGTGAAATGTCTTCATTCCAGGTACAGTCAGGTACATATGTTTCAGCATGTCATATGAATATAATTTCATGGGTTTTATTTTTTTCAAACGCCAAATAATCACGATTTTCAAGCCAGCGGCATTATAGTAGTCTATTGGTTACCGTTTTACAGAATCTATATGATACTTCAATTCAATGTTTGAGTTGTAGGTAATCACCATAACAAGCATGACAGCATCGGTCGGGCACGCCTCCTTCAGCTCACGCCGACGAGCAAACGCTGGTCACATGTTGATCCTCGTCCTGCCTTTAATCACATCACTTTTTCGTTTCCTCTTGCTTTCCTCCAACAAAACCTTTTCTTTCTTATTTGTCTGTGCTGCTTTGGACATGACTATATTATCCGACGAACAAAGTTGGGCTCGCACGTCCGAATGTAAGGAAGTGTGGGTGTTGGTGGAAGTGACGTATATGCCGTAAAGCAGTCGAATTTTGTAGTTCTTTTTGTTCTCGGGTTACTACCCGAAACCCGAAGTTTAAAAGTACGATTAAAAACGATACAAACCCCGTCAAGCTATGGCAGACGTGTCATTCAACCTATTGTAAGTCGATTTATCATCACAAGAGTCTTGAAAATAAATTATGAAGGTTGAAATGTTACCTAGTGCTGATTTAAGAAGTCCATCTTAAAAGTCCTGTCATAAATACCCGGCTTAAAACTATTGTCCAGTGCGATACATTTTAGTATTCTTTGATAATTTTTCAGTTTCAATTGTTTAATCAAAGAGAACCATATCTCAAGAGAAAATGTAACTATAGGATTCAGACCCTTCCTTAAAGTGTCATCTAGGCCTTCCTCCCCCAACAGGGTTTGAACATTATAACCTGGTACAAAAAGTCTCAATATCTTTTCACCGTGCAATATAAGAGTTATCACACCAAAGGCACAAAGGTCATAGTTGTGCAGCTTGAAAGTACAGTTTTAAATTTGGCAAAGCCATTCCACCTTTCTCTTTTGGCAGATGTAAAGTAGAGAGACGTATTCTGGGACGTCTTCCCCATATGAACCTTGACACCATTTTGTCCCATAGTGCAAATTGTTGAAGTGGTATTTCCACTGGAAGCGACTGGAACAAATATAGGAGCCTTGGCAAATTATTAATTTTTATTACAGTTATTCTGCTACTAAAATCTAACGAGTAGGTTGACCATCTCTCCAAATCTTTTTTTTTTAATGTTATTATTTATTGGCTTATAGTGTGCTTTGTATAGCAGTTCAGGGTTTTTTGTTATGATTACACCTAAATATTTCAGTGTTTTTGTTTTCCAATTTATATTTAATTTATTTTTAATGTCTTCTCCTGGACAGAAATTAAAGTGAATAATTGGAGTTTGTGTGATATTTAGTTTATAACAAGAGCAAACATGAAACTGTTCAATTATCTCCAAAAGTTTAGGGAGAGAGGTGTCCAACTCCAGCAAGTACAGGTCCTTCTCAAATATTAGCATATTGTGATAAAGTTCATTATTTTCCATAATGTAATGATAAAAAATTTAACTTTCATATATTTTAATATCATTGCACACCAACTGAAATATTTCAGGTCTTTTATTGTTTTAATACTGATGATTTTGGCATACAGCTCATGAAAAACCCAAAAATCTAAAAAAAATTGCATATCATGAAAAGGTTCTCTAAACAAGCTATTAACCTAATCATCTGAATCAACTAATTAAATCTGCAAAAGATTCCTGAGGCTTTTAAAAACTCCCAGCCTGGTTCATTACTCAAAACCGCAATCATGGGTAAGACTACCGACCTGACTACTGTCCAGAATGCCATCATTGACACCCTCAAGCGAGAGGGTAAGACACAGAAAGAAATTTCTGAACGAATAGGCTGTTCCCAGAGTGCTGTATCAAGGCACCTCAGTGGGAAGTCTGTGGGAAGGAAAAAGTGTGGCAAAAAACGCTGCACAACGAGAAGAGGTGACCGGACCCTGAGGAAGATTGTGGAGAAGGACAGATTCCAGACCTTGGGGGACCTGCGGAAGCAGTGGACTGGGTCTGGAGTAGAAACATCCAGAGCCACCGTGCACAGGCGTGTGCAGGAAATGGGCTACAGGTGCCGCATTCCCCAGGTCAAGCCCTTTTGAACTAGAAACAGCGGCAGAAGCGCCTTACCTGGGATACAGAGAAGTAGCACTGGACTCTTTTTTTGCATGTCATTCGGAAATCAAGCTGCCAGAGTCTGGAGGAAGACTGGGGAGAAGGAAATGCCAAAATGCCTGAAGTCCAGTGTCAAGTACCCACAGTCAGTGATGGTCTGGGGTGCCATGTCAGCTGCAGGTGTTGGTCCACTGTGTTTTATCAAGGGCAGGGTCAATGCAGCTAGCTATCAGGAGATTTTGGAGCACTTCATGCTTCCATCTGCTGAAAAGCTTTATGGAGATGAAGATTTTGTTTTTCAGCACGACCTGGCACCTGCTCACATTGCCAAAACCACTGGTAAATGGTTTACTGACCATGGTATTACTGTACTCAATTGGCCTGCCAACTCTCCTGACCTGAACCCCATAGAGAATCTGTGGGATATTTTGAAGAGAAAGTTGAGAGACGCAAGACCCAACACTCTGGATGAGCTTAAGGCCGCTATCGAAGCATCCTGGGCCTCCATAACACCTCAGCAGTGCCACAGGCTGATCGCCTCCATGCCACGCCGCATTGAAGCAGTCATTTCTGCAAAAGGATTCCCGACCAAGTATTGAGTGCATAACTGAACATAACTATTTGAAGGTTGACTTTTTTTGTATTAAAAACACTTTTCTTTTATTGGTCGGATGAAATATGCTAATTTTTTGAGATTTTGGGTTTTTCATGAGCTGTATTCCAAAATCATCAGTATTAAAACAATAAAAGACCTGAAATATTTCAGTTGGTGTGCAATGAATCTAAAATATATGAAAGTTACGTTTTTATCATTACATTATGGAAAATAATGAACTTTATCACCATATGCTAATTTTTTTGAGAAGGACCTGTATAGCATAATATCGTCAGTGAATAATCCTATTTTGTGCTCCATTTGTCCCATAGTGATACCCTTTATTCCCTCCTCTTGTCTAATAGCCTGTGCCAGTGGTTCAGTATACAGAGCAAAGAGGATGGGGCTCAAACAGCAACCTTGCCTCGTCCCTCTACTCAAATAAAAACGATCTGTTAGAGACCCATTCACCTTGACTCTGGCGGTAGGCTGCTGATATATTACCCTAATCATTTTTATTGAGTCTTGATTGAAGTCGAATCTTTTAAGCGTCTGGTACAGGAATTCCCACCCCACCCTGTCAAACGCCTTTTCAGCATCTAAACTTAGAAGATGTTTTATTTTTAATAAAATAATTGATTATTTAAAAAATGTAACTAAATTATAATAATCTATTGTATAAATAGGTATGTATGTATGTGTATATATATATATATATATATAATTTTTTTTTTTTTTTTTTTTTTTTTTTTTTTTTAAAGTCTCTTCTGCTCACCAAGGCTGCATTTATTTTATTAATAATTAAATAATATTGTGTAATATTGTGAAATATTATTAAAATGCTAAATAATTGGTTTTTATTTAAATATATTTTAAAATGTATTGTATTCCTCTGAAGCAAATCTGAATTTTGAGCATCATTCATCCAGTGTTACATGATCCTTCAGAAATCATTCTAATTGATGATTTGCTGCTCAAGAAACATTTATGATTTTGAGCAATGTTGAAAACTGTTGTGTAAACATTTTCTTTTAGGATTCGTTGAGTAGATAGTTCAAAAGACCAGTATTAATCTGAAATAGAAGCTTTTGTAACATTCAAAAGCTCAAAAGTTTTGGGTCAGTGCGAATTATATATATATATTTTGTTTAGTAAAGAACTTCAAGAAATGAATATATTCATTCAGCAAGGATGCATTCAATTGACAAAAAAAAGTGACAGTATAGACATTTACAATGTTGCAAAAGATTTATATTTCAGATAAATGCTTGTGAGCTTTCTATTCATTAAATAATCCTAAAAAAATGTTTTTACAAGAACTGTTTTCAACATATTCAACTTTGTTTTCAACATTGTTTCAAATGATAATAATCATAAATGTTTCTTGAGCAGCAAAACATCAATTTGAATGATATTTTTGAATTTTCTGTGACACTAAAGACTGGAGTAATGATGCTGAAAATTCAGCTTTGAATCACTGAAATAAATAGCATTTTAAAATATATTCAAAATAGAAGAAATGTATATATATATATATATATGTATAAGTATAAACTATATATATATATATATATATACTTTTGATACCAATTTAATTAGATATATTTCAACATTTATTTTTTGTATAACTGATAGATACTGTAGATCAGAAGTAGCAGCATAAAAATATCAAATTATATATTTACAAACACACAAACATACTTTTTATTTTAATTTTAAATAGAGTGTATATGTTAAATTGAGAATCATATTATTTCTGGGGTGTCCCTGTACTGTTGATCAGAAGTAGTAGCATTACAAAATCTAATTAAATTATAATGTAGTTCTGGGCTGATTTCTCACCTTTCTTGAGACCCCACGAGTTGAGATCTTGCATGGAGCCCCAGTCCAAGGGAGACTGACAGTCATGTTTAGCTTCTTCCATTTTCTAACGATTGCTCCAATAGTGGACCTTTTTTCACCAAGCTGCTTGGCAATTTCCCCGTAGCCCTTTCCAGCCTTGTGGAGGTGTACAATTTTGTCTCTAGTGTCTTTGGACAGCTCTTTGGTCTTGGCCATGTTAGTAGCTGGATTCTTACTGATTATATGGGGTGGACAGGTGTCTTTATGCAGCTAACGACCTCAAACAGGTGCATCTAATTTAGGTTAATAAATGGAGTGTAGGTGGACATTTTAAAAGCAGACTAACAGGTATTTGAGGGTCAGAATTCTAGCTGATAGACAAATGTGCAAATACTTATTTGCAGCTGTATCATACAAATAAATAGTTAATTGTGATTTCTGGATTTTTTTTAAAGATTATGTCTCTCACAGTGGACATGCACCTACGATGACAATTTCAGACCCCTCCATGATTGTATATATATATATATATATATATACACACACACACACACACATATATATATATATATATATATATATATATATATATATATATATATATATATATATATATATATATATATATATATATATATATATATATATATATATATAGACTCTATTTTAAATAAAAAGTGTGTTTGTATATATATAATTTGATATTTTCATGCTGCTACTTCTGATCTACAGTACAGGGAAACCCCAGATATTTTTTTTTATCCCGACTTAAAATATATATAGCCTACTTTATTTAAAAAATAATAATAATTAATAAAATTTATATATAAAATGTATTTACTATATATATCACATGAAGTCATTATATATAATATATATATATAATGATTTTACGTGATTAGGATCTAGGGTATTAGAAAAAAATCTAATCTTCTGCATCAGTGTCCTAATGCTAAAACGTACATATGTTACTGTGATATTTGCCCTGTGCGTGCCCTTTGACCTTTACTTCACACGACCCTTGTGCAGTCGGTTTCTTTAATCTCATCCCAATTAGTGGGACGTGTCAGTGACAAAGGCAAAGGCGCTCGGTGCTTACAGGATGTGAGTGTCTGCCGTTCATCTTTGAAGTGCTGCTGTGGGCAAACGTGCCTGCAGAGCAGCAGATGCCTGACGACTCCTCTGCCTGTCTTTCACAGGAACGCTCACTGCTGTGGAGAGCTTTTTAACCATCAACACGGGACCTGAGGTGAGCGACAACTTGCCATACAGTATTTGCAAAACTATACAAGGTACATTTTGTATTTGATAGATTGATCGAAAATGAGCTGTCGAACTTTGTTTGATCTAGGATTAAAGCTGTGCTTATATTAAGCTCTGGGAATTCACAATTGCAGCTGCTCATGAATTATGCAACAAACTTTCATTTCCCAATGGAGCAAACTAGGAATTTGTGGGAATGTTAATGAGTTACATGATTGTAAAGGAGACATAGGGGATGGATAGGTCACAAAAACAAAAAAAAAATTTTAAAGGGAGGGGTGAAACACTCAGTTTCAGTCAATCTCATGTCAATCTTGAGTACCTATAGAGTAGTATTGCATCCTTTATATCTCCGAAAATTCTTTAGTTTTATTATATTTATAAAAGAAATATAGGCTGTACCGAGTCTTTCCGGAAAAAAAACGAGCGCCTGGAGGCGTATTGTGTGGGCGGAGCTAAAGAATGACGAGTACGCACAAAGCGGTGACGTCCTCAAGCGTGGAGAAACCAATGGCTATCGATGAGATTCAGCTAATACAGATATGACCCAGAATCACATTCGGAGGCTGAAATAAATTGAACAGGAGAAACAGCAACAGCAGGACGTCCGTCTCTGTGGTATGTACTGTATTTAGTGGCCTGTCAACATTTGTGTCTTTTATTCGCAGTTTATGAGGACATGATTCGGTTTATGGACTATTGTATGCGACTAAACATTAGCAGTAGCAAGCAAAACGGTTTTGCACGTCAGACTAGTGCAACGTTATACATAGAACAACAATGGAGTAACCGTTAACGCATTTGAATGACGAAGCACGCGATCGTGTCGTTTACTGAGGTTTACTCACGCGACGATAGCCAACAGCAGAGACATTTGAAGCAGTTTTACTCACCGGCTGCTTCCAAAGCAGGACCGAACCTTTATCGCTGGGACCGCTCCGTCAAAAACACACTTCTTTGGTATGATTTGGTAAAGTCCTGTGACAGCAGTGACCGTGGAGATCCACTTTGCGACACGACTGAAGCGATGTTGTGAAGCTTCCCGTCATTTCTGCGTTCAAATCGGTTCAAATGCAGCGCTGCCTTCCCGGAATGCTGTGCTGAAGCGTTGAAGTCGCTTAATGTCACCCATAGGAATGAAGTGGAGCGCGGCGGGGACTATAACGACATAAGTGTTCACGGACGAGTGGATCTGCAGCTGAGAGTGTTTATGGGCGTGCATTTCCTCTCTCGCTCTAGTCACACGGGCACGCACCCTACCGGGAGAAGAGCCCGTACGGCCCATACAAGGACCTTCCGCTCTATCGACGTCAAGCCGAGCCATACTCGAAAAAAACTCTCCAAAATCTTGTGAGAAACTGGAAGGAGTATTTTTGACACAGAAATACCCCATCAAACGTCCAACAGTAGTTTTTGAAACTTTGTCTATGTTTAGGATGGGAATCCAAGTCTTTAACAGATTAAAAAGCTCAGTATGCATGAAACAGCATTTCACCCCCCCTTTAAATACATTCTGAAATTTTATAATTAAAATTCCAGGTAGATATTATTTGTAGCATTTCATAAGCACTCTCTTAAATTGTATGTCGGGTATGAAAAGAGTTATAGCAGATTGTTTGCATCAGACCCATTGCATGTCCTCAATACAACAATTCATGTCTTGGCTACTTCATCAGGGAGGATGTGCCCATGATGCGACGTGGCAGTCAGCCATCTTTGGCTTTGCAGACAGCGCCAGTCTCAGAAGAATAAGGAAAAAGTTTGGGCATAAACCTCTGCCGGCTGTCGGCGCTAGAATTAAAAAGAGGTGACTTTAAGTATTTATAAAATAATTATTGGCATTAGATTTCATGAATAATATCTTGATCATGTTGCATGTGCTTTATATAGCAGTTGACTCCCAAAGGAGTGAAGGAGAATAGTTCTCAGGATGGAAATTTGTACTTGTGTTAATTTGCTTGCTATTTTGGTGTACCCAGGGGAGCTCTATTCTTCACTAAGGAGATTGAGCAGTATGCTATTCCATTCATGGGCTCAGATCCATCTGTGGTGCGACGGACTCAGCGCTATATGCATGAGGAACATAAACACTGCCCTGTGAGTTTATAGACTGGCAAACATTCACACACAATTTTGATACCAATTTAATTAGATATATGTCAATGTATATATATATATATATATATATATATACACACAGTGGGTATGGAAAGTATTCAGACCCCCTTAAATATTTCACTCTTTGTTATATTGCAGCCATTTGCTAAAATCATTTAAGTTTTCATTTAATCATTAATCATTTTTTTCTCATTAATGTACACACAGAACCCCATGCTGACAGAAAAACACAGAATTGTTGATATTTTTGCAGATTTATTAAACAAGAAAAACTGAAATATCACATGGTCCTAAGTATTCAGACCCTTTACTCAGTATATAGTAGAAGCACCCTTTTGATCTAATACAGCCATGAGTCTTTTTAGGAAAGACGCAACAAGTTTTTTACAGCTGGATTTAGGGATCCTCTTCCATTCCTCCTTGCAGATCCTCTCCAGTTCTGTCAGGTTGGATCGTAAATGTTGGTGGACAGCCATTTTCAGGTCTCTTCAGAGATGCTCAATTGGGTTTAAGTCAGGGCTCTGGCTGGGCCATTCAAGAACAGTCACAGAGTTGTTGTGCAGCCAATTCTTCATTATTTAAGCTGTATGCTTAGGGTCATTGTCTTGTTGGAAGGTGAACCTTCGGCCCAGTCTGAGGTCTTGAGCACTCTGGAGAAGTTTTTTGTCGAGGATATCCCCGTACTTGGCCACATTCATCTTTCCCTCGATACAGACCAGCAAACCTGCAGCTGAAAAACACCCCCACAGCATGATGCTGCCACCACCATGCTTCACTGTTGGGACTGTATTGGACAGGTGATGAGCAGTGCCTGGTTTTCTCCACACATTAAGGCAAAAAGTTCTATCTTGGTCTCATCAGACCAGAGAATCTTATTTCTCACCATCTCCTTCAGGTGTTTTTTTTAGCAAACACCATGCAGGCTTTCAAGTGTCTTGCACTGAGGAGGGGCTTCCGTTGGGCCACTCTGCCATGAAGCCCTGACTGGTGGAGGGCTGCAGTGATGGTTGACTTTCTACAACTTTCTCCCATCTCCTGACTGCATCTCTGGAGCTCAGCCACAGTGATCTTTGGGTTTTTCCTTACCCCTCTCACCAAGGCTCTTCTCCCCCAATATCTCAGTTTGGCCAGACAGCCAGCTCTAGGATCTTCCATTTAAGGATTATGGAGGCCATTGTGCTCTTAGGAACCTTAAGTGCAGCAGAAATATATTTTTGTACCCTTGGCCAGATCTGTGCCTTGCCGCATTTTTGTCTCTCTCCAGGCAGTTCCTTTGACCTCATGATTCTCATTTGCTCTGACATGCACTGTGAGCTGTAAGGTCTTATAAAGACAGGTGTGCGGCTTTCCTAATCAAGTCCAGTCAGTATAATAAAACACAGCTGGACTCAAATCACCCTGCAGCCATATCACCCTGTAGCCCAAGACTGGTTTCCAACTGAAGCTAAGCAGGGCTGAGTCTGGCCAGTACCTGGATGGGAGACCAACTGGGAAAACCAGGTTGCTGCTGGTAGAGGTGTTAGTGAGGCCAGCAGGGGGCACTCACCCTGTGGTCTGTGTGGGTCCTAACACCCCAGAATAGTGATGGGGACACTATACTGTCAAAGAGCACCGTCCTTCGGATGAGACGTTAAACCGAGGTCCTGACTTTCTATGGTCATTAAATATCCCATGGCACTTCTCGTTTATTGAGGCAAAAGAGTAGGGGTGTAACCCCGGTGTCTTGGCCAAATTTCCTTGATTGGCCCTTACCAATCATGCCCTCCTAATAATCTCCATCCACAGAATTGGCTCTATGACCCTCTCTCCTCTCCACCTTTCGCTGGTGTGTGGTGAGCGCACTGTCGCCGTTGTACTGTGGCTGCTGTCGCATCATCCAAGTGGATGCTGCACACTGGTGGTGGTTGAGGAGAGACCCCTGACATGAGTGTGAAGCTCTTTGGGTGTACAGTAGTACATTTGAAAGCGCTATATAAATACCTCATTCATTCATTCATTCAAATGAAGGTATAGAACCATCTCAAGGATGATCAGAAGAAATGGAGCAGCACCTGAGTTAAATATATGTGGGGTACTGTGTGTACATTAATGAGAAAATTTTTTTTAACTTAAATTAACTTAAAAGATTTTTGCAAATGGCTGCAATAGAACTAAGAGTGAAAAAATTAAGGGGGTCTGAATACTTTCCGTACCCACTGTTACTATGTTTTTTAAAGAAGTTTCTTAAGCTCATATTTGATCAAAAATACAGAAAAAACTGTAGTGTGAAACATTATTACAATTTGAAAATAATGTTTTTCTGTTTTAATGTACTTTAAAATATAATTTCTTTTTGTGATGGCATTTATTAAAAATATTAAACTTTTCTAACAATATAAATCTTTACTATCACTTTTATCAGTTCAACACAATTGTGTAATTTAATTTTTTTAAATTACAATACAATAAATTAATATTTTTGTTTATATTGTATATTTCAATGTACTAACTTTAAATGAAATCTCTTATGTTCATAGTAATATGATACAAGTTGTTTTATAAACCATGCCAATCAGTTTTTGTATGCAGAATGATTTTAACCCAAACCTAGTATTACTTTTTCTTAACCTGTTATTGTAATGCAGATCTAATGGGTTCTTGCCTACCCATCTGCATCCTCTGAAAAAGATGCTCTTTGACAGTTTCTTCCCTTGCTTTCCAAACACCATTATGCCCCTTACCAGTTTTAATTACATTTCTTTTGTCTCTGTCTTGAGTGAGCATGATTACTGTGATAGTGCTCTGAAAGCCTTCATGGAAAGAGCAGGGGATGATTCACAGTCTTTGTGATTCATCGTCCTGTTCTTTCATCTCCATAGCGATGACCACTGTGTGACCACAGGGTGATGTCATGAAGGTCAACAGAGTGCTGTCAGTATATGGTCATTTTTGATTGATGTCTTGCACTGGACTCAGATGTGTTAATAATTCAGCAGTCACAAATGTGTGCAGTTCAGTGTCCAACCCACTTAGTTTTTGTTGTTGTATAGTTGGCCTTCATTTGATTGAATCAGTTGTCAACAGTTTTGCAGTTTTCAGTTGGTTTCCTCCATCCTCTTGTCCTCAGGTTCAGTACATGGCATATGTAGGTATTGGTGGGATCTTCTCCGTGGTGAAGGCCCTCTTTGCAGGTGTGCTCTTCTGGTTCATGGTCAAATTTAGTCTCGGCAGGGGATTGCTTGCACAGGTACCATTTTAAAAGTCATTGGATTAACTTTGAACTGCCATTGAACAGCTTGTATAAACTCATGAAAATCCCCTCAAGTGTGTGTTTTTTCTCTACTAGTTTCCAGAATTTTTCTCATTTGGTTTGTTCTCCAAGACCGGACCGTCAAGGAAACAGGTACAAATTAAAAATACACTGAAATTCACTATTTACTAAGTTCTTATTTGTGTTGTTGAAGTTACATTCGGTCTCAGCCATTGTTGTCTTTTTTCAGATGGATGGAACCTCTTTTTGTCTGAAGTTTAAGGGGGAGGGCTACACAACAGGTCAGGACCCCTCTCAGGGCAAGCCAAATGCCACAGTGAACACTGAAATAACAGGACCGGGTATTGTCATACTCTCTATTTGATTTGACTCAAAATATTCACCTTAAATACTCAGATTTGGTCATTACTCTTGTATGTTGCAGAACCAGGATACATTGCTACACCGATTACTATGGTGCAGGCAGCCATTACACTACTGAACGAACCTCACCGTCTCCCTAAAAAGTGAGTAAACTGACCTCAAAATAATATATGGATGATTCTTCAGCTATTGGCACTTTGGTACTCTGGACTTATAACTAAACACATTTCATATTCTCAGTAGTTTATTTAAAGGCACAATATGTACGTTTTTTTGATTCAAATATCCAAAAACCACTAGAACAATGTTATATATTTTGTTGACTTGTGTACTTGCATTATCCCAAATGTTTCCAAGAATGTTTAAATCCAGAGAAATAAGCAATTTTAACCGGACACAGACAGTGTCTGTGCGTTGCCATGACATCATATCCGCGTTACCTTCGTTTTTTTTTATTTTGTAGAAACCACGGAAACACCAAAGACACTTTAATGTATTTTGTGTTTTATTAGACAGGTGAGCAGCTGTTTAGATACAGTCATCGACAGAAAACATTGTTATTTAGCTTGTTATTGTTATGTTTTACCATGCCTAATCTAGTGTCTTTATAGTAGCCGCCAAGCGAATGCACAGAGAAGCATTGTAACATCTATAACACATTCATATAATAGGTCTAATATGATAAAACAGCGATGCATACGCATGACCAGAAAAAGTGGAAGTGGTCGTCTGCAGCATAATAAAAGCTCCATGAATTCCAGTGCTGTCCCAATTTGCCTACTTATACTACGTCCTAAAAGAATGTACTCTTTTTGTGAAGAAAAAGTACATACTTTTGAGTATGTAGCAAAAGAGTATGCAAGCTTTGGGACACACTAATTCGTTTTTGCGTGTTCTTGTGGGCGGAGGGTTAGTCAACAAGCTGTTCTAGTGACGTCATTACAGCAGGAAGTGCAGGGGTGTAGTCCAAACCGGCCGTTCGCTGTAGGCTTTGAAAGGGAACTTCTGTTAAATAAAATATCTCGCTTGGCATTGAACTTTGAGCTTTATAATTTTACAGGTATTATTTATGCTCTAACATTAACATTACACACTAACTAAAGTTTGAAAGATGGGGTCGCGAAGAACAGGACGTTTAACATTCACAAAACAGCATAGTTTTTACTACATGTGAAATGATATGATGTTTAAATTGTAGTTTTATTTAATTTTTTTATCAACCCCCATATTTGATAGAAACATCAGTAAAACTTTATTTTAGATTTCAATTTGCTATGAACTAATTGCTTATTAGCATGGATATTACTTGTATTAGCTGTTTATTAGTACTTATAAAGCACATATTAATGCCTTATTCTGCATGACCTTATTCGACATACTATCTGAATCCTACCCAATACCTATATTTAGACACTACAGAAACTACCTTACTATTAATAAGCAATAAATTAGGAGTTTATTGAGGCAAAAGTCAGTTAATATTGAATATGTGTTCCCCATACTAAAGGGTTAACGAAACATCCATACATGTGATGGGGTGATTTTGTATCATTGCTGTGGTTAAACCTGAATACACTTAATTTTTGGATACTAAGGGGCCTATTTTAACGATCTAAGTACATGGTCTGAAGCGCATGGCGCAGGTGCACTAAGGGCGTGTCCAGATCCACTTTTGATAGTTTGACAATAGGAAAAAGGGCATGGTCTAAAAGGGTTTTCCCTAGTCTCTTAATGAGTCATGGGTGTGTTTTGGGCTTAACGTGCAATAAACCATTCAGAGTCTCATCTCCCATTCTCTTTAAAAGCCAGTTACGCTTGGACCATGGTGGATTCACAATTAAATGGCAAAATTTGTGAGCAAAAAGACTAAATGCTTCTCCAGAGAGGAAACCTTTTATTTTTAATAAACATGTTTGGGTGCTGCTGCGTGTAATAACCAAAGTGTGCAATGCGTTGTGGACCGGTCTATTGGCGCATATTACTAATGGACTCTTAAAATGAAAAAAATATATAAATTACTGCACTATTGACTTAAGATCAGGTTTTTATTGGTCAATGGCGCAGTCGTTTTCAGCTGCCTCAAAATGGCAACGTGCCAACAATGCTCCTGAACACACCTGGTTTTCAGACTAGCACACCCATAGGTGCACAAATGGGTGCAAATGCATTTGTTATTTAAACAACATGGCAAAGGACGTGAAAATGATAACTGCGTCAGGCTGAAACTAGCAAAAAACACTTGCGTCGCGCCGGGTGTATGATAGGGCCCATCGTTTTCAAAGTTACATGTGAATGTGTTTATTTTAGAGTTCATGCTGAATGTTATTTGAGCAGCTTGTATGAAGTCCTTTCTTACCTGCTGTTCTTTATTTGTCCTCACAGGGGTGGCGTGTTCACTCCGGGCTCAGCGTTTGCAAGAACCACCCTAATAGAGCGTCTGAACAAACATGGAATCCAGTTCTCACTGAAGAACGGACCGTAGACATGAGTAATCTGTCAGTCACACTCAGCCTAGCTCATCTCTGTTGTTAGATAAATGAAGAAATGTTGCATTGACACGGCTAGCTAAAAGGATTTGGAATGGAAGAGTTTTGTAGGCCTGTTCTTTGTTTGTGTGTCATTAAAGGTCTCAGCTCTTAAAGTATAAACTGCGACCTCAAAACACTTCTGAACACTGGTCACACTTAAAAATCTTTGAATGTCATTGCATTAAATGACTAAATATCAGACAAATTAGTGCTGATGCTAGAAAAAAATTAAGCTAGAACCTTCCTCTTTAGATTTTTTTCTGTTACTTTAAAAAATAAAACTATATTTTTAAATTTATTAGATTGATATTAAAAGCAGAAAAGGCGCGGTAACTTAATATTTAGAATTTGGCTTTTAATGATTTGACGGGATAATTCACCCAAAATGTTTAATTCTGTCATCAGTTATTTTCCCTTCTAAGCACAGAAGTTTTTCGTTCATCTTTAGAACACAAATTATATTTTATTGGAACCTGAGAGATTCCTGTTTTTCCATTGTCGCAAAAGAAATCCATATGAATCAGGTTGTTTAATATTCTCAAGAGACATGATAACTTTACATGACTAGATTTAATTTAGGATTTAATTCAGAAACATTGATCAGATTTGGTCACGGGAGCTCATGCAGGCTTGCGAGAACCAATACGGTTCGTTCTCGTGTCGCACAACACTTTTGAGCTTCTGCAAGAACCAATGGGGTTTGTTCTTGTGCATCAAGTATGGTTGAACTTCTGTTTATTATATTTGAGTGACTCTAATATGAAAGTGATGATTGTGTCTCTTCAAAAGACTTGGATTAAACCACTCAATTCATATGGATTTATTTTATGATCAATTTCTGAATGTTTTAAAGCTTCAGAAATCTCTTCGATTTCATTAAAAATATCTTCATTTGTGTTCTGAAGATGAAGTCTTATGGGTTGGGAGGCAGTAGCTGATGACCATTTTCATTTTGGGGTGAGCCATCTCTTTAATCTCTGTCCTAACATGTCTTTGACTGGAATCTGCCACTAGGGGTCCCCTTTTTCCATTTTCACATCTGCCGGTTATTTATGTGGAGATGACAGGAAAGGTCATTTGGTGTGAGAGGGGTAGACATTGTTTGGGGAGATTAGAAAAGGCATCTTTTTAAGGAAAGACGAGGTGGCCGGGGGTCGCAGTGGATGAGGAACAGGGGGTGAAAGATGCAGGCCAAGGTTGAAACAGCCTGGCAGGCGCGAGTTAGTATGACTCAGCTTCAGCTGCTTTCACAGTCTTACAGGAAATGAAGAGATGCTGGGACGGAGCTTGTTTTAATGTGTATAGTCAAACTTGATTAAAGAGGTGGCAACAGTGGGGTGTGTTATACACACAGGCCTTACACGCATGCATTGAGGGCATGTAAAATACATATACGATAAATGGATAGGATGGTATAGAGAAAGAAAAATGTGTGGGGTCATTCCTCATGCTGTATAAAACAAAACAGCTGAAGTTAGCCATTGCATAGCCTGGTCAACTTGAAATTAATTGTTAATTGTACGATATTCTTATTTCATGCTGGTTCCTGTCATTTTAACAATAGGGGTGGGACAAACCAACTAATAACAACAAATCCATTGTTTAACATGCTTGTATGCCATTGCTTTCCTAGTGAAAATGATATACTTCCTGGAGTTGCCATGACATAAAATGAATGATGGAAAATTATACTGAAGAAAAAAAAATGATGTGCGCACAGTATATATATATACAAACACACACACACACACACACACACACACACACACACACACACACACACACACACACACACACACACACACACACACACACACACACACACACTTAAAAGTTGAAGCCAGAGACTTTATATATACCCAACCACTGAAAAGTTTATGGTCCAACAGATTCTTTTGAAAGAAATTAATACTTTTATTAAGCAAGGATAATTTGCATTGATTTTAAAAGGATGCACAAAAGTGACAGTAAAGACTGGTATAATATTACAAAAGATTTCTATTCCTAATAAATCATGTTATTTTGAACCTTCTATTTATCAAAAATCTATAAGTCAATTTTAAACAAAAAACATCACAGTTTCCACAAAAATCAAGCAGCACAACTATGTTCAAGATTGACGATAATAATGTTTCATGAGCAGCAAATCATATTAGAATGATTTTTGAAGGATCATGTGACACTGAAGACTGACTCTGAAAATTCAGCTTTATCATCACAGGATAAATTACATTTTAAAATATATTAAAATAGAAAACAGTTATTGTAAATTATAATAATTTTTACGAATATTACTGTTTTTACTGTATGTAAATGCAGCCTTGGTGAGCATAACAGTCAGAAAAAAAATATTTAAAAAATCTTACCAACCCTAAACTTTTGAACAGTAGTATAAGTATTAAATAGGGACACAAAATTGTAGGCTACTGAATAACGGAAATGACCCAGTGATGTTTGTAGGTTTGAGACTCTTTATTGGTTTCTTTCTTTCTTTCTCTCCCTCTCTCTGTTTTGTCTGTGCTGCTATTCCCAATACATATTCCCATCACATCCTCATCCAGTTTCACCCACATCCATGAGCTCTTAAGCACATCTTTATCTTTCCAATGCCATTCCCATTCCCCCTTTCCACCAAGCCTGCGATCCAGTCCGGCATATTGTGCGCATTGTATGAAACCCTTATCAGTCTTCTGTACTCCTTCTTTCGCTATCTCTCCCTCCCCCTGTCCCTCCCTCATTCCAGTCCTCTGTGGAACATTGTTTCTCTTGCCATGTTTTAGAGCGCCTGGTACTGAGGAGTCTACTGCAAAGCCTTATGTAAGTCGCCCTCCCTTCTCACGCTTTCATTTTTCCCAAGCATCACCCTCAATCTCAGTCCTCCTCCGCCCCTCCCGAATCCTGAACGGTAGTCTTCCGACGGATTGCTTTAAACGGTAATCACAGAGGGTCAGGACTACGTGTGATCTTTCTGTTTGCCGACAGATCCGGTGAAGCCATGCTAATGTGTTGCTGTGATTGCTGGGTCGGAAATACAGGATTTGCTGTATGATTTAGGCTCTGCTGACTCCTTGATAGTGGACTTGTTTTGTGGTTGCAGGACACTGGGCGGGGGAAGAGCACTACAGCACTATGCAGCATCAGTTACAGCAATGGGGGGAGGGGGGAGGTGTAGCGAAAGTGAGACAGAGAGGGCGAAATCGAAAGGGTGAATGAAAAGAGGGGGATGAGGCGGTACATGAGCCAGAGAGAATGTGAAATTCAGTGAGAGTGACTGAAAGACAGACTGAAGGCATGACATTTGACTTAATGTGACAGGAAGAGAACATGTTGGTTTTGGACACAAACAGACGAGCACTGAGGCGGATTTAAAACTACCGTATTTTGAAGGAAATTGGAACAACTCCTATGAAAGGCTGAATTCAGTGTCACATGATCCTTCAGAAATCATTCTAATATTCTGATTTGGTGCTCAAGACAGATTTTTTTATTATTTTATTATTAATACTTTGTTAGCCAAAAGGAAATTGCATCCCATTTGAAAATAATGTACACTTTAGCATACTTTAAAAAGATTAGGTCTACTTTTTATGAAAATAATGCACTTTTAAAGTGTGGACTGAATGCTTAAAGGGTTAGTTCACAAAAAATGTAATATATGTCATTAATGACCCTAATGTCGTTCCACACCCGTAAGACCTCCGTTGATCTTCAGAATACAGTATAAGATATTTTATATTAAGTCAGAGAGCATATGCAAGTGTATGCACACTATACTGTCCATGTCCAGAAAGGGAATTAAAACATCATCAAAGTAGTCCATATGTGACATCAGTTGGTTAATTAGAATCTCTTGAAGCATCAAAAATACATTTTGGTCCGAAAATAACAAAAACTACGACTTTATTCGCCATTGTCTTCCTGTTTTATTTTCAATCCTCAAATAAAAATTCAAACGTTCATGAATCAGCGGATTGATTAATGATTCGGATCGCTAATGTCACGTGATTTCAGCAGTTTGGCAGTTTGACAAGTGATCCGAATCAAGAATCGATAGACTGATTCATAACCGTTTGAATCTTTATTTGAGGATTGAACACAAACCAGGAAGAGAAGACAATGCTGAATAAAGTCGTAGTTTTTGTTATTTTTGGACCAAAATGTATGTTTGTACTTTGTACTTTGATGATGTTTTTATTACCTTTCTGGACATGGAATGTATAGTGTGCATACACTTGCATACGCTCTCGGACTAAATATAAAAAAATTTAAACTGTGTCTGAAGATGAACGGAGGTCTTACGGGTGTGGAACGACATTAGGGTCAGTCATTAAAGGTCCCGTTCTTCGCGATTCCATCTTTAAAACTTTAGTTAGTGTGTAATGTTGCTGTTAGAGCATAAATAATACCTGTAAAATTATAAAGCTCAAAGTTCAATGCCAAGCAAGATATTTTATTTAACAGAAGTTCCCTTTCAAAGCCTACAGCGAACAGCCGGTTTGGACTACACCCCTGCACTTCCTGCTGTAATGACGTCACTAGAACCGTTTGTTGACTTACCCTCTGCCCACAAGAACATGCAAAATAGAGGGCGTGGTCTTGTTGCTCTCCCACGTGGAGAAGAGCGTGCATTCAGCGCTTGCATCTCCCCGTTATGGTAAGAGGCGGGACCCTTCCGGGCACTTTGTGTGGGCGGAGGGTTAGTCAACAAACTGTTCCAGTGGCGTCATTGATGCCAGGAAGTGCAGGGATTTAGTCCAAACCGGCCGTTGGCTGTGGGCTTTAAAAGGGAACATCTGTTAATTAAAATATCTCGCTTGGCATTGAACTTTGAGCTTTATAATTTTACAGGTATTATTTATGCTGCTGTCCAAACACAACACGGGAAGCGCTGGCCCAGTCAGAACTCGTTACGTGTTTCTGAAGGAGGGACTTCACAGAACAAGGAAATCATCAGGCCGTTTTTAGGACAGAGAAAACTGCGGTATTCAGATAAGTAAATTGTGTGAAAAATACTGTGTTTTCATGAACTTATGTTATATTGCACACAAAGCTTCGAAAACACGCAAAGAACAGGACCTTTAATGGCAAATTTCATTTTTGGGTGAACTAACCCTTTAATATTTTGTTGAAAACCATGATAATTTTTTTCATGATTCTTTGATGAATAGAGGAATAGTAACAATGTAGAAGTAAAAATAGAAGTCTTTGGTAACACTTTACAATAAGGTTTCATTAGTTACCATTAACTAATAATGAACTACACTTCTACAGCATTTATTAATCTTAGTTCATGTTAATTTCAACATGAACTAAACGTTATTAAAATCAAGTTGTATTTGTTAACATTAATTCATGCACTGTGAAGTAACATGAACAAAAAAAAAACGGCTGGATTTTTATTAACTAACATTAACAAAGATGAATTAATACAGTAAAGCATGTATTGCTAATTGTTAGTTAATACATGAACTAATGATAACCAATTAAATATTATTGTATTTTATTTTTACAATATTTATTTACAATATTATTGTACTTTTTTTAACATTATAAATTACTTTGTTTTAATACATTTAATGCATCCTTGCTGAATAAAAGGATTAATTAAAAAAATAACTTACCCTGTAGTGTATGTTAAAAAATAATGGCTAAACTTAAAGTAAGTTAACACATTCCTATAGAGAGACATATAGATATCAGGCAATGATGATGCTAATTGCCACTAATCAAACATAACATTTTAAAGGCATTGGGACACATTGTATATTTTTGACTCCGTAAAGCAACAAACAGCCACTCTTTAAAGGTATTTTGCAATCTCATATTAGTGCTGTGGCTGAGAGAGGTTGCATCTTTGTCGTAAATCTCCAGCATCTTTAATTACCCCTGGGTCAGCAGAAAAGCACCTCGTTCATCAGCCAACCTCACACACAAGGCCAAAATGAGAAAATCACATTTGTTTTTCACAGGAGGGAATGCAGCTCACAGCACTCCATTTTATTAAGCTGAAGGGCTGGATTTCACTGAGAGAAACGTCTCGCACATCTGCCGACTCTACAGCACGAGGCACACTGACTGCACATATAGGATCATTCAACAGATGCAGTTGTTTACACGCAGACCTATAGAAAACCAGCAGCGGAGACATGATTTAGATGGACCATCTTCATAATCCATGACAGTAATAAATATATGCGAGACGACTCCACTTTGAAATTGGTGTGTAAACATAGGGGCTTTCCAACATTCTATGCCTGCAGTGTGGATATTTTTATTCTAATGAATATTTCATGTGGCTTAGTGTTGCCTGATATTGCAACACCTTTTCCAAATGTCACTTACAACAAATGTGTGATGATACAAGAGCTAGCTTCCTGTTAGCTCTATTTGTTTAAAGTCACCATCAATTCAAAATTAACTATTTTTTTAATAGAATATTGCAATATTTATTATAAATGATTCTTTAATTCACGTGCCCTCGTAATCTTTAATCAAAAATATCTTCCCTCTTACAAGGACATCTGTGTTTACTGGTGTGAGGGCGGGGAAACCTGTCACTCACAT
Source organism: Pseudorasbora parva (assembly GCF_024679245.1). Taxonomy (NCBI): domain Eukaryota; kingdom Metazoa; phylum Chordata; class Actinopteri; order Cypriniformes; family Gobionidae; genus Pseudorasbora; species Pseudorasbora parva. The sequence continues at coordinate 32,102,161 of NC_090186.1, read as the reverse complement.
GACATCACAGCAATAACAAACCACAACCGTACAAACAGTTCCTAAAGCAATTCTAAAAGTCTCACTTTCATATGTATGATATTTTCCTGTTTGTCTAGCCTGTACACTTCCAATTGTATTTACCCCTGGCATTTATAATGTAGCTATGTTCTTCGCATTAATAAAAAAAAACTGATGGACAAAATCCCAGACAAAGTCCCTCCCTACATTTTTTCTTGTTCCAAAATCTTTTCACTCAGATACACATCACAATAGGGAAGGCAAGACTATAGCAACTTCCATTTCATGCTGACTTTAATCCTTTCATCTACAAAAATGATTAGAAACAAACCCATTCTGATGTCTATTTTTTCAATAAATCTGATAGCATACGCTTTATTTTACATCTCACTGCATGAGATGATTTTAATGAGCTCTAAAGTTCTCCAACATTCCCTATGATTTTAATGCATAGACCTACTTTATTAGCTCGCAGTTAGTCACAGACATCACACCCACGGGCCGTTGGCAGAACGTCTGATGCATATGGCAGACTTAACTGGAAACACTTCAGGATTTCAGGTGTTGCGTTCTTTAACGGTCTGCCGTTGTGACTCTAAACCTCCTCGTGGAAGAAGAAAGCCGTCGTGTGAGAACTGAGACAATGAGCGCTAACCAGGATCAACTAAAGCTGGATTTTTAAAAGTATGTGAAGTTTGCAGCTCCGTTGTTGCAGTAAACTCGCGAAACATTCTTGGAATCATTTATTAGATGCACTGACGTCTGTTATTGTAGGGACGTCGACGTTACCTTTTCACACCCCTAAACTTGACGCAGAGCATAACTAACTGTGATTGGCTGTTACATGTCAGTCAAACGTCCTCTTGGGGCGTCCCTTGTATGGAGCTAGAAATATGACAAAATTATCTGAATTTGAATTGTATAAATCTCAATTATTGACAAGTGTAATCTAACAAATTTGAATATTATGTTGCATTTTACATAGTTCTGAATTTGAATTTTTAAATGTTGAATATAGCACATTTGAAATTGAACACATCTGAATTTTTTTTTTGTCGAAATTGTATAGACATGTATTTTCAAACAGCAGATATTTTGTACTGAATGAATAGACTGGAAATACTCTGTTTTTGAAAATACAGATTCAAGATTTCAGATGAAGTAGAAATTCAGAACATCAAATTCAATATTCTAAAATTCTTACAGAAAGTAGGCAAGAGGTCATCATCAGGGAAAAGTAAAGGATGTCAGAAAAGTCGAACAGAGCACCATCTGATCATTTCATGTCCTATTTGTAATGGAATAAAGAGGAAAGATCAAACAGCCCTTTTATACTTTTTTGTTTAGTTTAGATCAATGCACAGAAAATGAGATTTCGGCTAGATTTTTTAATTAAATAACACAGGTCGGGTGCTGATTAATATTTCATATCTCGGATACACATTTTTTTTCTGTGAAATGCGTTAAGTTGCACAGAAAAGTTCCATGATCTAGGACCTGCCCTGTACAGTTTAAGAAGCAGTAGCCTACTACTGCTATAAGACTATTATTTTGTTGAACAGACCTGGGCAGACCTTTGTCATATTTCTAGCTCCATACCCTTGACCAATAAAGGCTTTAATGGAGTCCAATCTGAAGGTTTGGCTAGGCGAGGGTAGCTTGCAATGTACCTCCAGTTGTGAAGTGTTTATCAGTTCTTTATAATACAACATAACACCACATGTGATTATTAAGCTTCTTGAAGAAATTTTTGGATAAACTTTGGTTGCACTAAGCATTAACATGTTGTTGTGTTGTTATTCTTGCCTAATTTAACTAAATAAGGCTGATGTCTCTTACTTCTATCGCAACTGCAAATTCATCCGTATATCTTAATTATATCTAGCCAAAACAGAGATATTCAAGATGGCAATCTGAAACAAAGACTGTAGAAAACGGAATGGGGGAGAAGTCAATTAGCCAATCATGTTTAAGTTAGCACATGTTTGTTTACTCTAGAATGTTCATACTGGACTAGTATCCTAGTTTTAGCATGATTTTAAAGGGAAAGTTAACCAATTTTTTTTAATTCTGTCATTTATGCACCCTTAAGTAAAGTTGTTCCAAACCTGTATGGATTTCTTTCTTCTGCTGAACACAAAAGAAGGTATTTTTGAAAAAAGAATTTTGGTAACCAAACAATTGACCGTTCGCAAAGACCCGCCCCCTTTACTGTTGCTATGTCCAATAAGCCATGGCACTCTCACACAACACATGTTCTCACATAGAGAAAATACATCACGGAGCAAAGAGGATTCTGACAACACGCAGACAGATAGGACAGATTTCGATATGAAACAAAGTCTTAACTTTTAAAGAAACTTAAACAATAAATACCGTTTTGTGGCTCTTTAAGGAGTTATGATCGTTATAGCGCCTCAGCTGCTCGTTAACCGATCATCTCTTCCTTCTAGGTCTTTGGTAAACATCAAATTAACATGAATGAACACTAAAAGAAATGTTGTTTCAACCATGGAAAGACGTCAAGACTCAAGACATATTTTTTTTCAAGTTCAAGTCCACCGACGGTAATCTACTAACTCTCCTGACAGCTGTCAGATAAAGCAGCAGATTCTACGATGTGATTGGTCAGATAGCCTGTCAATTAAAGGGGTGGTTCCGTGTTTTCTTTCTAGGCTTGGTTTTGTTTATGGGGCGCAGTATCCTTAATACTTCTTTTTTTTTTTAAATGCCATATTTTTCTTATATTTTATTCCACACCGCTGTCTCCACTGTCCTTTGATCGGCTCATATGCTTCCTGCTTCTATGAAGCCTCTCTCTCTGGAAAAACACAATGGTCTTAGATTGGTTAGATAGCCAAATGTATTTGTATTGGTTGAAGTGCCAAGCACAGGTTGCCGGAAACATCACGCCCCTTACGGGCAGAAGTCACATCTGCGGTGACTAGCATGGGTTTATGATGTCACCAACCAGGGAAGAAGCTTGTTGTAGTACAAACCGGCCGTTTTTATAGGCAATTAACTGCCGTAACTTTAAAAGTCAATATCTCCGTTTGCATTGAACTTTCAGCACTGTAACTTTGCAGATACTGTTTATGCTCAAGCAGCAACATTACACACTATCTAAAGTTAAAAAAGTGAAATTGCATGCAACCACCCCTTTAAACATGCGGCAAAGGATGAATTGATGAGCCCCATAGAGTATTTTTCCCCCATTGACTTCCATACTATGGAAGTCAATTGGGGCCATCAACTGTTTGGTTACCCATATTCTCCATTATATCTTTGTTTGTGTTCAGCAGAAGAAATGCATTCAGGTTTGGAGCAATTTGAGGGAGAGGAAATGACAGAATTTTAAATTTTGGGTAAACTACCCCTTTGACTAAACAAGCTAAATTTATGATTCAATGATTGTCATTTATTGCCGAGTTGAAACATCATTTTGTCAAGAGTTAAGTTATTCCTCATTCAAGTAGTCTATTACCTACACACAGAAAACAACAGCCCGGGGCTGTAAACAATATGGCGGCTGACTTTGTCTGAAAGCAATTTACTCCAATCTGCGATTGCTGTCTCATATGATTCAGTGCGTATGAATTTTTTGACTCATTAGAAATGCATAACCTTCATAACGACTAATATGTAGAGCGTGACACTAGCAACGTCAAAGCTGCAGGGTTTTATTCCGAGGGAACACATAGTTGCGATTTGCTTTGGTTAAAAGCGTCTGCCAGCTATGTAAAATGCAACTTTGTCTTATTTAAATCGCCTGTTCTTTTCCCACCGAGCAGCTCTGTCAAGCGACAATGAGGTTTTGCTTGAGACAATAATGAAAACCCACAGCGATTAGGGGTTTATTACTTTTAATCAATTCAGCTAGCTACAAAATGTCAACCACTTCACAGACTGACAGGATACAGAGGGAGTTTTAATATTACATGCGTTGAGGACATCAATCTCACAGTTTAACCTATGTCATTCAGGTAAGGTATTTATTTGACTTCTTATAATAACTATTCAACATCTTAGTGATTTGGTGTGCATAGCTCTAAGTACAGAAGCAACAAAAAATCTTTTTTTTTTCGTTATGGATAATTTTTTACCAATAACAAACCACACGGGGAAAGAAAACTAACAGGATACAGTCATCTTATAAAAGTAAGTTCTCTCAGAAATATGTGTCTTTGCTTTACATTGCAAATGATTTATTTTTTTTCAGAGCATCCAAAACCTATGATACAGTAAACAACCAGTCCCCACCTTTTAGAACATCATTTTCTACACCAAACTGCATATTCATTTTTAGAAAACAAGTAATTTTTGCAGGACCACCACACCAGCTTTTTTTTCCGTTTCCCATCACATTTCTTCTTTAAGTCACTTTGCATTATTGTACAACAAAGGTCACAGTCTGTAAATATATATCATCGACTGAAATGGTGGCACTATTGCAAACTTGCAGTAATATGGAACGTTCCACTGTGTCCTAATACTGAGCATGCTTTTGTCAATTTTGCTACTGCCATGATTTATTGAATTTTTTTTTGTCATCTTTTTAAAACAAGTTTTATTTATAAGACGCTAAGATCTACCATTTGTCATGCATAACGCACAATTCACATCACTTGGAATGCAATGTTTTTACTACTACAGCTACAGAATCTAGTTGCACATCATCTAAACAGTAACTGATTATGGTTGTGATGAGGAATATGAACTAAGGACATTGATTGTAAGTGCTTGTTGTATTGGTTTCATTTGCAAAATCTTTTTTTCCCATTTTTCATTGTCATGACAACATCAAAATAAGGAGCATGACAGTAGCTTGAGTGGTGTGACACAGTTTTACCAAGACGATACTGAGATATACTGAAAAGGAAAGACAGATTGTATAGCATTCCTATATAGTTCCTCCAGCAAAAATTCAATATATATATATATATATATGTATATACACATAGGCTATATGTATACACATACAAGCAGATAGGCTATATGTATACATACATACATATATGTATACAGGCAATAAAGAGAATTAAAAACTTCACAAGTGAGCAAGAGCCATCGAGTCAGCACTATATACAACCTTTGGAAAGAATGATACAGAGTATAAGAAATCATTTTACGAGGACAATCATTGAAAAAGCTGACAGACGACACATAGAACAACATTTACAATGGGGGCCGAGTGATATGTGCATGTGTGCAAACCTAGAAGGTAAATACCATGATAAGCGCATTGCCTTTTGACAAACTGCATGGTTGGTAAAAGCAGGAAGACCAGAGGTTTAGCCACTGCCCAGCATTTTTGTGGCCCTCTGGTTGGCTTCATCAATCCTGGTTTTGTTGGAATCAGCCTGAAATAGACCAAAAGGTGCTTTATTAGCAAAGATGTATTCATTTAAATCAAAACCTCTCTCTCTTTCTCTCGCTCTGAATCAACAAACGTTTGTCTTTTTAATCAAAATTATATCACGTTATACATAAAGAGAGAGAGAGTAAGTAAGAGGGGAAAATAAGTTTTTGAACACCCTGCTATTTTGCAAGTTCTCCCACTTGGAAATTATGGAGGGGTATGAAATTGTCATCCATTGTGAGATATATAATCTAAAAATATATGAATTTTTAACTATTTATTTGTATGATGCATCTGCCAATAAGTATTTAAACACCTGTATATCATCTAGAATTCTGACCCTCAAAGACCTGTTAGTCTACCTTTAAAATGTCCACCTCCACTCCATTTATTATCCTAAATTAAATGCACCTGTTTGAGGTCATTAGCTGCATAAAGACACCTGTCCACCCCATATAATCAGTAAGAATACAACTACTAACATGGCCAAGACCAAAGAGCTGTCCAAAATTGTACGCCTCCACAAGGCTGGAAAAGCTACGGGGAATTTGCTAAGCAGTTTGGTGAAAAAAGGTCCACTGTTGGAGCAATCATTAGAAAATGGAAGAGGCTAAACATGACTGTCAATCTCCTTCGGACTGGGGCTCCATGCAAGATCTTACCACATGGGGTCTCAGTGATCCTAAGAAAGGTGAGAAATCAGCCCAGAACTACATGGGAGGAGCTGGTCAATGACCTGCAAAGAGTTGGGACCGCCCCTTCCAAGGTTACTGTTGGTAATACACTAAGACGCCATGGTTTGAAATCATGCATGGCACGGAAGGTTCCCCTGCTTAAACCAGCACATGTCCAGGCCCGTCTTAAGTTTGCCAATGACCATTTGGATTATCCAAAGGAGTCATGAGAGAAAGTCATGTGGTCAGGTGAGACCAAAATAGAACTTTTTGGTCATAATTCCACTAAACGTTTTTGGAGGAAGAAGAATGATGAGTACCATCCCAAGAACACCATCCCTACTGTGAAGCATGGGGGTTGTAGCATCATGCTTTGGGGGTGTTTTTCTGCATACGGGACAGGGCGACTGCACTGTATTAAGGAGAGGATGACCGGGGCCATGTATTGCAAGATTTTGGGGAACAACCTTCTTCCCTCAGTTAGAGCATTGAAGATGGGTCGAGGCTGGGTCTTCCAACATGACAATGACCCGAAGCACACAGCCAGGATAACCAAGGAGTGGCTCTGTAAGAAGCATATCAAGGTTCTGGTGTGGCCTAGCCAGTCTCCAGACCTAAACCCAATAGAGAATTTTTGGAGGGAGCTCAAACTCCATGTTTTTTAGCGACAGGCCAGAAACCTGACTGATCTAGAGAAGATCTGTGTGAAAGAGTGGGCCAAAATCCCTCCTGCAGTGTGTGCAAACCTGGTGAAAAACTACAGGAAACGTTTGACCTTTGTAATTGCAAACAAAGGCTACTGTACCAAATATTAACATTGATTTTCACAGGTGTTCAAAATACTTATTTGCAGCTGTATCATACAAATAAATAGTTAAAAAATCATACATTGTGATTTCTGGATTTTTTTTAAAAGATTATGTCTGTCACAGTGGACATGCACCTACGATGACAATTTCAGACCGCTCCATGATTTCTAAGTGGGAGAACTTACAAAATAGCAGGGTGTTCAAATACTTATTTTCCTCACTGTATGTATAGATAGATAGATAGATAGATAGATAGATAGATAGATAGATAGATAGATAGATAGATAGATAGATAGATAGATAGATAGATAGATAGATAGATAGATAGATAGATAGATAGATAGATAGATAGATAGATAGATAGATAGATAGATAGATAGATAGAATATATATATATATATATATATATATATATATATATATATTTATTTATATATAACGTATCATAAATTCAATTTAGATATTTTATTTATTTTATTTTTAAGCTACATATAAAATATATAATAAAATACAACATTTAGTAATATTAGTAAATATTAATTTGGTAATTCCCAATTATTTATGTTATGGAAGTCAAACATGTTTAGATATGTATTTACTTTAGGTTTCCATTTTATCATTGGAAAATCCAACAGGGGAAAATGTCCTTGAGAGCCAATCCATACCTTCTCCATGATCCTGTCGATCTGGCGGTTCTGGGTGTCAATCTCATTGCCCATATCAAGAGCCATGTGGCGCAGGTTACCAATGATGCCTCCCACCTGCTCTAAGTTCTCATCCATCTCGTTTTCCCTGGCGTCATCTGTTACCCTGCACCCACAAACGCGGTAGAATATCACTTTAATTTGCCAATAAATTCTCAAAGCAGAACACATACACACAGATGGCCTATCTATACATATGACCTCTTAAATAGACTTTTATTTGAGCTTTGGCTACATAATCAAAACCTCTCTCCTAAAGCTAACCCTCCTGACTGAGTGTCCTGGAATCCTGGGCGTCTAACCTGCGGATGAAGCCTCCACTGATGGCCATCTGTTCGCGCTCATCCACCACACGGGCCGGCTGGCTCGCTACCACTCCATCCTGATTGTTTCCCCAGGCCTTGCTGGCTCCGCTCTTCATTCTGCACAGAGTCGAGGGAAGCGTGAGCACTAGGGTAACCGGACACTTCCATATCAGCAGCAGTGTCCACAGATCAACAACAAACATGGATTACCAGGCAAGCATAACAGGGATGGGCTCATTCTCCTAGGGGCTTTGTAATTTGTAGTGCTATATCCTGCGGACATATAACATACATGTACTTGATGCTGAGACACATACCGTTCTGAAATTGGGGACGTAAATAAAGGTGGCTAGCCATTTATAAAAAAAGAGAAATGGGACTTGGAGGACACTTCTGCCCGCCCCATGGCACATGAGCTGTCCCCATCTCAAATTATGACAAATAACAAAGAGCACAGGCCATGGCGACAGACAACACAGAGTAACAGGACTGCCACATCAGTGGAGACAAGTGTAAATAACTTCAACAGAAAAGAAACTGGAGGAAGAGAAGCGCATCCTATCTTGCCCTTTCAATGGCCACCTCTCAGCTCAGTGTTTCTGACTCTTAAATATGTTATTTTTAATATTACAATGAAAGAAAAGCAATGACAGATCAATATTGTTATGAGATTGCTAGCCCAGACCCACAAATGACTCAATTATTGCTAATTATAGCCTTTTACACACCAATTATACAATGCAATCTTATCAAATATGACAAATCATTATGATTATTCCTATTTATTGTTGTAGACATGCCACTGGGATCTTCTGATCCTTCAGAGGTGAGGTATAAAACAACAATAATTGGTAACACTTTACAATAAGCTCCCATTTGCATTAGCTGACATGAACTAACAATATTTATTCATTTTTGTTATTTAGTCTAAATATAATTGTTCATTGTTTGTTCATGCTAGTGCATTAACTAATTAGCATACAACTTTTACTAATCTATTAGTAAATGTTGAAATTAAGATGAATAAATGCTAACTAATGTTAACGAAGTGCCACCCAATAATCAAAAGCATGTGCAAAGCACATTTAAAGACTAAAAGCAGTATCATAATTAAATAATTGTATTTAATATTCTATCAATATGACATCCTTGAATTCATTCTAATAGTGTCACGATAATCATAAACGTCATTTATAAATACTAAATATGACTCTAGATTGGATCTTTTGCATGAACTAGGCAGTTTTATTACTCCGTTTATTACTGCCGTTGTTCTTGCTGTGAGTTGTTGATAAGGATTTTAGTTCTAATATTTCTTGATTTATCTTAAGAGAGATGGCCAAGCCTCCCACTGCAGTATTATTTATAGAGATGGACTAAAGCTACAATTCCCCCGGCTGCCTACCCTCCGTTCTCTCTCTCTCTAAACAGCATGTTGAGCTTTATCTAATGTGAAGGAGCAGTTAATACTCAAACTGCCAAACAACGCCTATAAAATATATTATAACCTTCAATATCTTATTTTCCCTTATATTCAGTAACACCAAAGATATACCTTTTGCTGTTCAACTAAAAAAAATCTACTAAAAATGTAATTTGATTTTAAAAATAATCCGATTTTTAAAAATGAAATATTTCATGTAAAACGTGACTGTAATTTTAATAAAACTATAAACTGAGTTCAATGTGAACCATACAATCTGACCCAAAATTCCTCCTCCCTGAGTGCACGGGTTCATTTGCGCCTCTGCATCAGTCCGAGACTTTATGACAGGCTGTCAGAAAGAAAAAAAAATATCTGCACTGTATCTTTTTCTCTGTCTGACCTAGATCTCATCTGCTCCCCTTGGGGAACCAGCAAACGCATTGGCTCTCTCCATGCACTGTACTGCAGCTATAGACTGGACTGTGTGTCCTGTTCTTTGCCTGACTATCCCTGCCAACATAAATGAGACAGGCTTAAGACAGTTAGATCATCTGAATGTCTTTCAGTAGGAGTTGGTCATCAGCAATGTTACTATGCATTATTGCTTATTAACAAATAGCAGCAATGTCAGTATCATCATTAGCAAGAGATGCACAAGCATGCATTTGGCATTCAGGGACATGCTATTGCAGTCAAACAGGTAGCATTGATGGATGTGCTTTCAAAGTTGTAAACAAACTATGCTCAGCCTATACATGTTTAAGCATATAGCCTGATAATATAGGTGTATAGCCTATGTAAGCTGCTCTATCATTTTGAGTCATTTTGACCAAGAAACGTGTTTTTGTTTTATTGTTTTTAATGAATGAAACATGGAAATGCTTTCTATGATATATAATTATGATGTTTCTGTTTCAAACTAAGCTTTTAAATAGTGTCAAAACTGTTTTTAAAGATTTTTTTTTTTGACAGGATTCATTGAAACATTGATAGGCTACATCAAAAAAGAGAAATAACAGTTCATAAAAAATACAACGCATTTAAAAAAATATAGGCCTATATATATATATATATATATATATTGATATTATATCTATATTATTTTATATACAATAATATATATTATAAACAATATATTTACAATTTTAGCGACATCACCCTCTAGTCTGGATGTTTCCTGATGTAAATGAGGTCACGTGACATGTTCGTTCACGCGCTGACTGTTTTCGTGACGTCTTTCAGCGGTTACAACGCTGATGACACGACTGATGATACATTTTCAGTAAGTTGTATCTTTCAACGTACCCTCTTGAGTCTATTCATGTTTGTCGTGCTTACAAATAGTAACAACGTAACTTAGACGCGATCGTTTCGCTTGCGCCGAGTCAGTTCAGAGAGTGATAACGCCATATTACTGAGCGGCAAAACGGCATTTATTAAGTCCGTAACCATGTCTTGAACATTGGGGGATTTTTTATTATTATTTTTTTTTTAATTGAATAATTAAATCATTCAAAGGGATTTAATGGACTAAGGAAGAAATACGAATTTAAAAGTTGTTTTAAAGTTTTAAAGTTGTTTTAGGTCAAATTAATTATAGCCTATTTGTGAAGTAGCCTAATCCATTTAAACTCTTTGCAAATAATATTTTAAAAATATGCACACATTCAGTCTTATTATGTATGTTAATGTGGGTTGTTAAACATATTTATCGTAAAACATTTGTCAAATTTTAAATGTTTCACACCAATCTTCATTGACCATTAAGCCTCGCCTTCTTTATTCTGATTGGCCATCATTTTGACATACTGTTAGACCACTAAGGCAGAACAGAAAGATACAAATTTTACTTTTTAAAATGTCTGCCATTCTAACACAAACAGAGCAGTGTGTAATGGAAAGCAGTATTAAGAAATATCATATTGGACAATATTGCCATTTCCAATTATTGAGGGGTACTTGTCCCTCTCAATGCCTATGGTGGTTACGCCCTGCCATTTATTAATTTCGTTTGTTTTAAAATGTGCAAACTTGAAAGACTTTGATTAATTGAAACTAACTTAAAACACAAACCAGTCAAGGTATTTGAATAATAATTGTGTTTCTCCACAAATGACTCAAAACGATAATGCTTTATGTTAACTAATCTTAATGGACTGGGCTATATATATATAGCCTACTTTTCATTCAGTATTTTCTAATCATTTGTATTGAGACTATGTTAGTGACTTAAAGCTCAACTTTGGCACATCCATGCAGTTTTAGTAGTTTGATATAGTGTTCCTTAATATGTTCACTTGGCTTTGGGATGTGCAGCATGCCTTATATTCATACATTTCATTGATAAACTTTCTATCAAAGGACCCAGAGCAAAGGCTATTGGGCTGCTTTTGTGAACATGTGTGACCATGCTCACTGTCTGTGCTTAGGATCATGGGTTGTGAACTTGGCGAGCCACCTTGGGCACGCCTGACTACAGGCCTCTCAATAAGATTTATTTTTAGGCAGGCAGGCAGGCAGGCAAGCAGCACCTACTTGTTACATGGACAGGAACAAAGACCACAGAATTTCCCTAGATCGTTCAAATTCTTTTCTGCATCCTTCATGTCCTTATTGATTTGGTCCATTCCCTCCTCGATGCGTTCCAGTTGCTCTGATTAAACAACAAGTAATTTATCCCCCACAGAACGAGAGCAGGTGTCAGGAAAATAAAGAAGGGAGGAAAGAAAGAGGAAAGAGAGGACAAAGAAGAGAAGACAAAACTTCAGACAGTCACTGTGACAAAAAGAAACTCAAAAAAAAAGGGAGGGGGAAAAAAACGGACGCCACCACATACGATAAGATCCTTCTGCCACATAGGTCAGTACCTACTTGTTACATGGACATATGAAAAGGCCACAGCATTTCCCTAAATCTTTTAAATTTTTCTCGGCCTCCTTCATGTCTTGGTTGATATGGTTCATGCCATCTTCAACACGATCGAGTTGTTCTGGTCAGGACAAAGGGATGACAGCAGTGGAATGAATTTTACTGGCCCTTGTTTTACAAGAATATATGAGAAATGAGCACTGCTGAACTGGATGCGATATTGTTCAATGCATTTAGAGGGGACGCATGCATTAGAGTGAACCTACATATGCACAAAAAAAAGAGTTAGGAAAGAGTTAAAATAGCAAGACTTCATTCTTCATTTATCGAAATATGTATCAGTCAACATGAAATCAAAACGGATCCTGTTTACTTCCTTAATGCACATTCCTGGTTTTATCAGGAACGAAAAGTGTATTTTTAATCCTTATTCCAAAAGTATAAAAAAGTTTCCTGCTGACATCACTGAGCCCACACAGGCTATTATAGTATAATATTAACCATTAGTCAAATAGCTATTTTTATTTAAGTTTTTTTAATTTATGTTTTTTGCAAACTCAAATTCGGTTCAATTCTGGTATGTAATGCCCCATCAAACATTCTTACACGTTACTATCCTTATCACTCAAAATATGTCACCTTACGGAAACCAAACGGGTTGCGAATGGCACGTTAACTTCGACATTTAATGCTGCCTTCACGTGCTATCGGAATTATCGTAAATACCAAGGTTTCCGAGGTAAAAATTGCACATGAATGCCATCTGTAGTGTTTACCACTGGGAAGTTCGGAAATAATTTTGATATCCAAATTCCAGAGAAGGGCGTGCCATAAACTTTAAACTTAGAACTAGGCCTACTGCTGTGTCATGTCGGTCTATGATACATTAGGTTTTCCCACACAACAGCTTGATCGTCTTGTCTCATCAATAATATAGTGCATATTTTCATATATGAATTTTCAAGTATTGTATGTTTTAGACACTGCAAAGATAGCCTTCATTTGACCGAAATTACAGATTCGTCAGCAAGTGGACTATCTGGATATTACCGTGAATGTTTATATGGTTGTCAGTGTAAGAAACACTGTATAATTTTGGTTTTAATAAGATTTTCCCTATAAATAGGCAAGAATAAACCTGGTGTCCATGATTCCTGTACATTCCGACCACTAAGCACTTGAATGCGAACAAGCTCGTAATCACGACTTTCCGATTGCATGTGAAGGCAGCATAACACTTGAAAAACTTGAATTTGATTCCATCGGCCATCAGCAGACAGAGTCTCCCACAAGGGACACTGCAGGAGGGCGACACGGTGTGTCTTTAATTAGACCTTGGGGCAGAATAAAACACTGCCCTGGTCGCTCTCAAGGCTTAGTGGCTGGAAGCGGACAGCCTCGTTTTTCTCTTTTTCTTCTCCTTACAATGGAAGAGGGTGCAGCTTATGGTTTGTTTGTCTCTGTGTGGTTAGGGGATGATATGGCTGAGGTGCTGGGTGACCCGTGGTGATGCAGTCTGGCATGTTTGTCTTGCACACAGGGTGTGTTCGATATTGTTAAGAGGTTTAGTGAAGGTATCAGTCACAGGAAAGAGAGAGGCAAACTGGGAATGGTTCAAGAGGGAAACAAGCCTACCACATTAGTTACGTTTGTTTAATCCCTGGCATTCAAAGACACTTTCATTTAGGCAAAGCAAATTAACCTAAATATGATTAATTTCCTTGTGTCAAAATTCTATAGATTCTCGTTTAAAACAAGAAAATGAACTTTTGACATGCCTCATTCCTTGATAAAGCTAGAGCTTAGTGTCACCTCTGGGCTGAGAGTTTCATTTAAATAGGCTTTAGGCTGCAGTTTGAGGGGATGAAGGAGTGAGATCTCATCCCCCTTATGAAAAGACTAATTACTGGCTGCAGACAGGGGGCCCTCACACACAGGAGCCAATCAGAGGGCTTCTAAGAAGCTAATGCTTAAAGGAAGGGCAATTATGTCGTTTTTTTAAAACCACACTAAGCCAAACAAGCTAACCGAGTGCTTTTTTAACATGAGAGAAAGCTGGTTAAAGCCTTGCCGATTCGTGAGATGGCCCACTTTGACATTTTTTACTGATTGAAATGACACTGTTAGAGTATTTAATATCTGGTTTCTATAATATTAGCATTATGCCAGGGATTATACAAAAGAGCATTAGTGCAATTTATGGGGAAGAGCATCATTTGTCATTACCAGCTAAATCGATCGTTGCTTTATTTGTTTTCTTGAACTTGTATAGTTACAAGCTGGCCTAAAAAACTAATGTGATGGCAACTACTTTTTAAAAAAACTGAACTGTGATTATATTTTAAATGGACAGTTGCAGTGGCCAGTCCTGTTTATTTGGTAAACGAGTATATTGAAAGAATATTAAATTAAAGAGAAAAGTGTGTTAGCAAAAGGGTGAAAGATTTAGAGTTACTTCAGAAAAAGCAGAAGAAATCAAAATTGCATTGCACAGAAATGACTGTAATTGCTTTATGCATTAAGTAACCGAATTAACTAAAAAAAATCAGATATAGCTAAAAATCTATTTATAATACATACAATATTTCCATATTATAATGGCACATTGGCATATTTAAATTGTATATGAAAAGCTAACACACATTTACAATTTTTATTCAAAGATGTGCCAAGAATGGAAACAGTTTTTTAATAATCTAAATCACTTCCACACTTACCTCCCTGCTCATCCAGCATAACCAAAGTCCTGATACCAGCATCTTTGCTCTATACATCAAGAGCCATGGTGAAGAAGAGTGGAAAAGAGGGTGAAATGCATGAAGAATAAAGGACAAAGAAAAAGAGGTGAGATTCAGCACATTAAACACAAAGCTCATTCCAGAGGCAGTCTACAGAAAGACATCTTTTTAGGCTGTGCTAGTGACATTTCAAATTGCATAATGTTCTTCTCCTTTTTCTTTGACTAAATAAGCAGACGCTAATTACTGTGGAGCATACATCCCTGATCAATATAGTTTGTAAATGCACTGCGCTAATGTGAGACAGAATCTATTCAGAGTCCTTTCAGAGCTTCTGTAGCTTGAGGCAATTCTAATACACCCTTAAAAGTTGATCCATCAATGAAATATTCTGCTGAAACATGATCGGATTGAGCCAAAAATGAATCCACTTGTTTGTTTAAGAGTATAAATAAGTGTTGGAGTACAGTCAAACATTTAGGCAATGCAACAAACACAGTGTGGTCTCATTGAAGGTGTTATACAGATTGAGTGATGCCTTTTTGTTCCTCGTATTGAGGGCAGATTTAGCACACACTATTTGGTGTGCCTATTAATACGACGACAAATCATCTGGCACTTCATTAAAGCTTCTAAAGTGAGTTACACTCATACAGAGGACGCATACTCCTCCCAAACCCCAGTAAAAAATATTAGGTGACATTAGCGTAAAGGCCAATATAGATGTTCTCATAGATTCCAATTCATATCTTGCTATAGATGTCCTTTAATAAAGGTCTGCGTTATAAATCAGCTCCCACCGCGCTGGTCTTTAATGAGAAACGTCTTTGAGCAACCCATGTCCATCACTATTGAGTCACTGACATCCCAGATCTCATCCAACGCTTACAAAATACAACTTTTTCCGTGAACCTAATGATCGGCGAGGTAAATTTACTGTACCGTTTTTTCCTGGTGTTTGTAAAATAACAAGCAGCGGTGACATATTTCAGGAAGTGCAGCTTCAGCGTTTTGAGGGGAACGGGATATCGATATCTGGAATAATCGTAAGGATCTGTGGTGCATAAATCAGCAGGACATGAAGCAGCACCCCCCTCCTTCCGGATGGGATCACAATGTGCCCTAAATGGATCCTTGGGGATTAATTTGTTTGTGCCATAAACTGCTGAATTTCCACGCAGCAGTAAAAGCCTGGAACAAACTCAATGCTTCTACTGGTATAAATAATGAATGTGATTTACCTCCATTTTGGCCTAACGCAGAAAAACTGCTGATCGTCTACAAGTGCCGAGAACATTTGATTAGTCTAACTAGAACATGAAAAGGCTGGTATAGACTGACAGTTTCTTAGACCCGGCCGAGACATATTCCTGATTTGAGTGCACCCTCCCTCTCCATGTTTTCTTCCGTCTATCAGTCTGTCAGCCTCTGAGTCCTCAGGCGACTTGTCTATTTGTCAACTAAGAGGCGACTTATCGCTTCCCTGATCTGCCAGTAATAGACATGGTGAGGTGCTCTTTGCAGAGATATGGGCTGTGATTATCAATATGACCTTGAGATATGCTGTGGAGACTTCATCACAATTCTTCCCCTTAGATGTACACACCTCTCTTCTCTTTCTCTAACTAACACCTTCAACCCGTCTAGCCTAGAATAGTCAATCCCAGCTTGTACTCAACTCTGTCTGAAGACTAAAGCTCTCATGATAGAACAAAAATGATAAAATTAGATATTAGAATCCTTCTCATTCTTATATTGATCTATTTCTTCTTCTTTTTTTCCAGTTTGACCATAGAATTATGTTTGTTTTCTATGGCTGTCAATTTAGCATGTTAAAGGAACTGTATGTAAGAAATGTATTTCAATTAATCATAAAATGGTCCTGATATGTCACTAGACATTAGGAAATCATGTTCATTTCAAATACTTATATCACTGACAACTGTAGTCCGGCCAGGATATTGTCATTTAAACGTGGTTGTTGCAGCCCTCAACTGATGTTGTTTTGGCCTGAAGCTCCACCCTCCACCTATCTACCAATCACAAAGTCAGTTGTGTTTCAGCATTTAGGTTGCCAGATCTGCTCTTGTTTACAGCTGCAGATACAAATGTTCCTGCTGGATCCTGCAGCCTATCTGGCAACCTCGAGTCAGGGGGGAGGGGGAGATTTGAAAGGGATTGCAGTACCAATTTTGGCCACAATCTTACATACACTTCCTTTAATGTTGTTCATTTGGATAAAAACACTTATCCACAGTGATTTACAGATTGAATATAATTCTAAATGCTTAATGAATAAATGTTAATGTAGTTCACCAAGTCTGCATTTATTTGATCAAAAATACAGTAAAATTGTGAAATTTTATTGCAATTTAAAATAACTGTTTTATGGAAACAAACTTTTTGTAATACCAAGTTTAAAAGAAAATAATTTATATGAAGTACAAACCTTTTGTAACAATGTTAAAGTCTTAAATCAAGCGTAGCGTTAGTTCTGGCAGGTCACGTTAGTCAAGCTTGCATCAGCTGACTGTCAGCTGATCTACGTACCTATAGGAATACAATGTCTATCACAGCATACATATATAAGCTCCTTCAATATTGTTAGCAGCTATCGCGTTTCTCCGGAGCTAATTACCCTCCTCCATCCCCAGCTCCTCCTCTCGTCAGTCTGATTTCCCCTGAATCAGACTAAATTGTTTATATTTATGTTGTACACATTTAATATTGTTATTAATGATATCTGCAATACATTATGCTGGTTCTGTTCTGTTTAACCTATGGGGGGTTAACGCTGCTCTCCCTGCATGCAGGGAGTTCTTGGCCAGAACAGAACCATAACAAACTACATCGATCAGATATAACATTATGACCGGTCAAGTGAATAACACTGATCATCTCTTCATCATGCCACCTGTCAGTGGGTGGGATATATTAGGCAGCAAGTGAACATTTTGTCCTCAAAGTTGATGTGTGAAAAGCAGGAAAAATGGGTTTGACAAGGGCCAAACTTTGTTGGCTAGATGACTGGGTCAGAGCATTTCCAAAACTGCAGCCCTTTTAGGGTGTTCCCGGTCTGCAGTGGTCAGTATCTATTAAAAGTGGTCCAAGGAAGAAACAGTGGTGAACTGGTGACAGAGTCATGAGTGGCCAAGGCTCAGTTGCAGAGTCAGGGTGACTGTGCTGACTTCTGTCCACCGCCAAAAGTACCAACAGTGGGCATGTGAGCATCAGAACTGGACCACAGAGTGATATAAGAAGGTGGCCTGGTCTGATGAATCACGCTGGCAGGATGCGTGTACGTCACTTATCTGGGGAACACATGACACCAGTATGCACTATGGGAAGAAGGCAAGCTGGTGGAGTCAGTGTGATGCTTTGGGCAATGTTCTGCTAGGAAACCTTGGGTTCTGCCATCTATATGGATGTTACTTTGACACGTACCACTTAACCAAGCATTGTTGTAGACCATGGACACCCTTTCATTGAAACTATACTCCCTGGTGGCTGTGGCCTCTTTCAGCAGGATAATATGCCCTGCCACAAAAATCAAAAATTATCCAGGAATAGTTTAAGGAGCACAACGAGTTTGAGGTGTTGAATTGACCTCCAAATCCCCCAGATCTCAATCCAATCGAGCATCTGTGGGATGAGCTGAACAAACACGTCCGATCCATGGAGGCCCCACCTTGCAACTTACAGGACTTAAAGGATCTGCTTCTAGCATCTTGGTGCCAAATACCACAGCATACTTTGAGTGGTCTAGTGGAGTCCATGCCTCGATTGGTCAGGGCGGTTTCGGCAGCAAAACGTTGACCAACACAGTAGTATGTCGGTGGATATGCCAATTATCAATCATCTTTGACGATAGTGTTCCTGACAGAACTGTCACTTTTGA
The DNA here is from genome assembly GCF_024679245.1 of Pseudorasbora parva. Classification (NCBI taxonomy): domain Eukaryota; kingdom Metazoa; phylum Chordata; class Actinopteri; order Cypriniformes; family Gobionidae; genus Pseudorasbora; species Pseudorasbora parva. The sequence continues at coordinate 32,083,380 of NC_090186.1, read as the reverse complement.
TCAGTTGAATGCATCCTTGCTAAATAAAAGTATTAATTTCTTTAAAAATATCATACTGACCCCAAGCTTTTGAATAATAATGCATATACAGAGATCATATATTAAACATTTGTGATCAGAACATTTATAAATATAATAAATATGAATATATATTATATAAATATAATAAAGCGCCTTTCTCTTACCTCTTCCACAAGCTGCAGCATACGGCGAGTGCTCTCCAGTGACTGTGGGGGGGAGGAAAATATGTTAAAACCAGAATTCATTAGGAACTGACAAAGATAAAAAACCTCCACAAGCTGTAGTGTGTGGGAGGATTTTTAACACACTATAATCAATCAATAATCAATGGATGTGCTTTACAGAACCTCTGTGCCAAAACATTTAACAAATATAAATACAATTTGCAGTGCTCAATGACTGAACTACTTATGTTTTATTGGTTAAATGCATAATAAACAATATGTGTGAAATAATGTCTCACTGGTCAGTGCTCTGAGGCATCAAGTCAGAACGTTATTCATCTCTCCTTTCAAACTCTAAATCCTAAGTCCATCCAGCATTATGGCCTCTGTCTCCCACTGACATGCAATGTCAAAAAATGTGCTTCAATAACATTTGAGCTGAGCAAATTCCTTTTTTCTTTATTCCAACTAAACATTCCGAATACCAAACTTATTTAAAAATGTCATTTATATAAGTAAATCTACAGCATTGTTCAGACCGATATCAAGGACTGGAATTCTGAATATTATGAATTTATATCTCAGTGGATCAGAAAGCCGGAGGAAATATTTGCCGTGTGCTGTTTGTGTTTTAATATTCAGCTCAGCTGTGAGAATCATAGCGTGGGGTGGCAGAGAGGAGCTCCATCAGGCTGCAAACACACAGGCACCACCCCCAGCTCTCATACACACACACACACAGCAAATGCTGCAGCGTTATGTAAGGCAGAGTGCAGGTGAACCTCCCTCCACATGACACACACACATTCACATATGGACTCTGACATCTCACAGTCACGGCCCACAGAACAAGCTGTGTACAAATAAATAAATCTGTATCATAAATTACAGCAATTTATCCGAACCTCAATCAACAGAGCATAAAGACATGAAATAATTAACTTGTGTCAGTGACTTGGATATGAGCCAAACAAATTTAATGACTGCTTCGACTAAACAGATGACAGCAAATAAAATATTTTTTTAAATCGTTAACTAGTGGCATTGGGGTGCGGCATCACGTAAAAAAGTTGTAAAAGTTAGTTCAGTTGTAGAAGTGGCCAATAAAAGGAAGTTAAAAAAGTAGTAGTCAGCTGGCCAACATGGCCGCCTCCATGAGAAGACCTGCTCCTTATTAGGCTACTGATGTGACTGAAGTCTTCATGTCATGTGAGTGTACATGATTCGTTTCCTCTAAATTGCTATTCATTTCAGTACGCTTTCTTTATTGCTGAATGCATTTTTAAACAAAAAGAGTTTACATTAATTTACTGTTGTATACTCATATCATTAACAGAATACACATCATTGGTACACAAAGCTCCATTTTGATTTCGTAGTTGGCGCTACATTTGTTGCTTGTTGGTACATCTTGGTTGCAGTCAGTTGATGTTGTTGTTCATGTGAGTGTACCATAAATGCAGAAAGTGAATGTCCTCACCTCATCGGCCAGCTGGTCTGCACGTTGCTGCATGTCTGAGAGCTCATTGCGCATATCCGAATCGTCTGCCATGGCTGCTGGGTGTGCTGGGTGGAGCTGGTCTCCAACTGGGAAGAGTGGGTTTTACTGGAAGTCTGGGGGAAGCTGAAAGAATTGGACATAGAGAAAAGGAAAAAAAATAAACATTGGAGCTCACTTGAATAATAAAGTGTGTCATCCAGATTTAAGAATTAACAAAGACAAAATACTCATACTAAACTCTTCCTTAAACCCATAATCCCCACAAAAAAAAAAAAAAAAAACAGCCATGAATGATTAATCCAAAGGGCAGATATAGTTATACAGCTAATAAAGCCATTTCATTTGCATAGGCTAATTAAATGTCATGAAATGGACAGTAGGACATTGTCTGCTCTGTTCTTAAAGAACCCACGGCCTCCTTTCGTACACTCTTTCGAATTGCGTCGATGTGGTGGCTGCTGTGTTTAGCTGATTAAATTCTTCCCTGAGGTTCTGGGTGTACCGGGAGAAATGATTCCCTCTGTCACGGAAACTCTGAGCTTGACAGATATATTCCTGAAAAGACTGGCTTGACAAGATATCCCAAGAGGTCTAATAAGAACAGCTTACTGAATAATTGTGAGTGTGTGTTAAACTGCACACGCATGTGAGCTTCAAAGAGCTTCCATCCTTATTCAAAGCCAAAAGTAAAACATGTTTTTGCAAAACCATCCTGCATACAAGACCAGACATTGTCCAGGCATTTTGAAATGTGTTTTAAGCAGAAACTTTTTTTACAATTTTTTTTTTTTAGATGTTTTTCAAATATCTCCAACTCAACCATCTACAATATTACCAGTGAAAAATTCAATGAATTCCAAGCAGGCATTAAGGAGTGATACTGCTTCTATTAATTGCATAATTGTACTCAAGCGATTAAATTTAACACGCCTGCCTGACCTTTTACAGTGAAATACTCCAGAGACTAAAGGCTGCAATATTACACTCCCATCTCCACTAGTGAATGTCATCTTCTGCTTTGGTTAAAGATCAGGGAGCACCAATTTAAAATTGATTGACCCATCACCCAGGCTGTGTACGGATGCAAGCTCTCTCAGGGTAGTAGAAACATGTTTGTGATGAATTTGCAGTATGGTACCACATGTCGCGGTGCCCTAGCTGGTGCCAGTGAAACAAACTAATACAGAAACGTCTCTCACATGTCCTCGCTCAACCTCTGATGAATGAACTCATTCAGATTCTGATGAGTGCATAAAAATGTCAGGTCAGTGAATGACAGTCGTGGGGAATTCTTTGCAGCAGTATTCTTGAAACAACCCAAAGGTTGAGCGCAATTTTAAAGCCCAGCCCAGAGGAAAAATGATGGGCCAAAACAAAGAGGTGCCTTGCTATCTCTTTTTTTCATGAGGAAAAGCAAAACAAAGTTGGAAAATTGTCTTAACTACGCCAGTGAAACCTCAGGACTCATCTTTTCTGTTAATATACTTTACTTCTACGCTGTTCCTTACTGCTGAAAAACAATAATTTAATTTGCTTCTCCCTCCACATCTTTATTTTAACTTTTTAACCGAGCATACATGATGTTATTTGCTGTATTATGAATATGAATGACACTTTAGCAGTTCTTTTGAATTGTAGGCTAAACCTAAACAATTTAAAAAAGAAAGAAAGAAAGAAAGAAAGAAAGAAAGAAAGAAAGAAAGAAAGAAAGAAAGAAAGAAAGAAAGAAAGAAAGAAAGAAAGAAAGAAAGAAAGAAAGAAAAAGAATTGAGCAGATGGAACCCTCAATTATTGACTTGTTAGCCGGTGCCCTCTCATTTTTATTTTGTATTTATTTTGCAATTCACGTCTGCTTTCAGGTTCAAATATTTGTAAGTTGTTGCATATATCCCAGGGTTGTTAATAATGCATTAGGTAGTGGTAACCTTTTCAATATTTTTTTCCAGTGCACTGCCAGTCATTAAATATAGAAGAAAAACAATGTAAATATGTACATGCTCTCGTTCCTGCTTTATTGATGGCTGTCATTATTTTATGCTTGTTAAATGATGGCAGACAAACCATGCCAATTCTGAGGCAGTCAAATGTGCACATAATGAGACCTCTGTGCATCTCTTCAGTACATTACTATGCAAACGTGTATATTATAAACAAAGAATGGACCGGGATTACAAAATAATAATACTGGTAAACTGGAAAAAATGCAAAAAAAGCAAGGCAAGGGCTTCAACCTTTCAAGCATGTAATTATGTGCAAAGATTACCATATTAATGTATTTACATACTTTGTGATATCTAGCCATTAAAATAAACCACTGATAAAAAGTTAATACTGGTAAATTAATAATACTGTTAATACTGGTTAATAAATTCATTAATACTGGTATTAATACTGGATTACATATTTGACCATCATATTTACATTTGACTTGGGAGGGAGGGACAATGAAACATCTAGCAGAATTTTTGCTTTAAAAATGAAGGGAAAAAATTGATTGGACTAACGTTTGGAGCTCTGAAATGAACGTTTTACAGTGATGCCTCTAAAAGCAGTAAACATAATGAGCTGTTTCTTATTGAAATAGGCAACTGATCAGTATTTATTGATTTGGCTACTGGAAATTGTGTGTAGCTGTATGTTTGTTTACCGAGACAATGAGAAGCTCTATGGTTCAAATATGCTATTTTAGATAGTGTGTGTGTGTGTGTGTGTGTGTGTGTGTGTGTGTGTGTGTGTGTGTGTGTGTGTGTGTGTGTGTGTGTGTGTGTGTGTGTGTGTGTGCTCGCTCATCCTCCGTCTGTGGCTGCCATTTTGTTTTCTCTCCTCAAACATGCAGCCTCTCCCTTCACTGCAGCACTTCAGTTATCACACAGAAACTGTCCTCCTCCAAAACTTAGCTCTTTTCCTCCCCTCACGTGCTTCGCTAAACGTTATCTTCACCTTATATCCTCTCAAACGGACTGAACTTATCATGCCTGACCTCTAAATCTCTGAGTCAGGCGAAACAGACGTGTTTTACGAGATTACCTTTGAAATCGGGTTATGGTATTTCCCCTCTACAGTGTTATGTATGTTGCAACAGATTGACTCTCGTAGAGCGAGTTATTGAGCTTGACGTTTCAAAATCTCCAAGAGAATCCTTATTCATAAACGCAAGGACATGCCATTTGTTACTCATTTTGCTACCTTTTATGCTTTATGGACAGCTGACACGGCCATCAAACCAAATTCCACAGTAAATTAACAGCCTAGCTAAATGTCTCACACTAGCATATGGCATCAGAAAGTAGCATAGCTAAAAAAGCATAAAAAATACGCATGAACAGTTTTAGTTACGTTTAGCTGAACAAACGTAAAATATAAACTGCAGCAGGCGATGCATTATTTAAAGAGGAGGTCCCTGAGTTCATTAATGCTTCCATTTGTCTCCAGCCATGCCTTGTCCTTGATTGAAAGCCGTGGAGTAACGGATGGAGCAAGCCACCTGTAAACTATGGCTTATTATTCACAAGGCAATACAACCAAATGAGGAGGACAGGCCTGAGCGATGCCGCCCCCTCCTCTCATGAGCAGTGATTAATAGCATCGGTTCCCTTCCTCCTGAGTGGAGGATTGCGTGGAGTGATTCCAGAGCTCTATTAACTTGTCCCGTAAACTCTGAATGTTCACACTCCTTATACAAATCATGTATATAATATGTTAAAAAAAGTAATGTAATTATAATCATGTAAACCGTGTGTCAAATTAATTTTAAGATGAAAAGACCTCTGCTGCAACACAATCTAGTTCAAATTTGATTATACTGTGGAGAATGAGGAAGACTCCACCACCAGCCTGAGGAGGTGGGCTTCCCCAGCCGAGTTCATCTCAATCTTTCCTTTTCATCTGCACTGCAATTATCATCATTTTGTCAAAATTTCCAGTAAAAATCTACACATCCTTGAACATATATTTACATTAAGACTCTTGAATTATTATCTCATTAGCAAATTATTTTCTTTTTTTAAAGGGATATTTCCCCCAAAAATGAAAATGAATTGACGTCAATGTCTGGTTACTAACATTCTGTAAAATATCTTCTTTTGTGTTCAACAGAAGAAAGAAATTCATATAGGTTTGGAACAACATGAGGTGAGTGATTACAAGTGATGCCTTTAAGCATATATCTTACTACATTGTGTTATTTATGCTCAAAATAAATAGAAATAAATTCCAATGGGGTATGTACGTACAATACACTGCCCGACCAAAAAAAAGCTGCTTTTTGGATTTAAATTGCCAAGAATCTTGTGATTGGATCATCATTGCAGTGATTATTATGTTTCTAGCATGTTATATGTTTGGCAACAGTTCTTCTAACCCTAATTGATGGATTGTGTAGCTTTTCATTTCTTTAACAACCACGTAGGAAGATGCATCTTGGCCATATTCCAGGATGACAATGTCAAGATGCATCATGCTCAAATTGTGAAGGAATGATTTGGGAGGAAGCATGAAGAATAATTTTCACACATGAACAGACCTTAAATTCATTGTAAGTGGGATATGCTGGAGTAGCCTTTACAGAATGTTAGAGTCTTGCATTGTCAATACACGATCTTGACCAAAAATGGATGCGCCTCTTGATGGAAATAACATCCCAACATTTATTTCCATAAAGAGGTGCATTGACTTTTGGTCAAGATCTTTTATTTACAATGCAAAGCGACCTTTAAAAAAAAAAGGGTTTTGGAACAATAAACATACTTAACAGTACTAAATAAATCAACAAATAAAATAAAATTTATATTTACTGGAAGACTATTTAAAGGTACATTTTTGGAATATTTATAATCAAAAATAGTGAATGCCACCACAAAATAATTTCTTGCATCAAGAAAAAAAGAAAATCGGCAAATCTCACAAGAACAGAGCATGTACTCTCCAACGAAAAATCATTAGGCTTGTGATCTGTGGCGGTCATTAGTACCGATCTAAATTATACATGTGGCTGCATACTGAGTATTCTTCATAGCAGAATCTATACTACGCACTCATGTTGCTGCACCATAAATGACTGCAGCAGCCTCAGAACCTCATTTGTATCCCCCCTTTTACATGGGTTGAAGGGTCTTGTGATTTAGAAGGAATCCAACGACCAGTGCAATTGATTGGACAGAGTCCATTTCCCAAGCCCATTTGTGTTCAGCTCTGCAGCAACAGCATCAGGTCCTCTGCAGAGAGCCCTCAATTCTCATCGCCAGTAAACTCCCACTCGTGGGGAAACCCCGGGATGGATTTATTAACAACCATTAAAGCAGACACTGTGTTCCCCACCCAACACCCTGATTCCCTCAGCTCCCCATGTGGCTCCAAGGTTCTTGGCGATATGACAAGTGATGAAGTGATGAGTTTGACAGCGCAAGGATTGGAGGGCTGGCTATGCAGTCTGTTTGAGTGTGACCTTCACATTTTTATTGCAGCTTCACAGAAATGATGATCAGAAAGCGGCAGAGGAATGAGAGTGAGTGCAGCCATCTTTTTTCTAATATTCTTTAGAAAGCCTCGCACATCCTCACACCTTCAGAAGATCTGTTTTCAACTGCTATTTCTTTGCCGGTCTTTGTATTGATTGGCGTCCTAACATTATGTTATTGCATTTACATAATATGCCTCTTCAACAACAGATGCTGCAGCAAAGTCAAATTACATCAAAGGCGAACTGGGTGCCATCAAAGGTCATTTATATGAAAATCTCATAAACTTCACCGATGGGATCATGTGGTTGTGACATTCGTTTTGTTGATCAGAGGTATCAAGAAAGCACAGAAAAAACGATACCTCAATGATAGAATCAGCAGGTGTTCAATATATAAGGAGTCATAAACAACAGACATTAAAAATCAATTAAGAAGCCCAGGATCCAGAAAGCAGCCAAAAGCATTTGCTCAACAGAAACACAATTCACAGATTTATTTACCTATAGAGTGGTTCAGGGATGACGTCAAAATCTGGTAGACTAATAATTCACTGGCAAATGTTTTTTTTTCAAATTATGAGCAAAATAAGGTATGTGATAAACAGAAGTTGGTAATACTTGGACGTTTTGTTGTTCTACAATGTGAATTACACACACTCACACCCAAAATCTTGTTACTTGTCAGAAACATAAATAATAAAAACCAAAAAATGAAAAAAAGTAAAAATTTGTTTTTTTTGACAAGTGTGGGTAATTTACGTTTGGAAAAAAAAAAGCGTCCCAGTATCGTCAACTTTTGTTTACCACAGACTTCATTTTAATAAATTGAAAGAAAGAAAAAACTCATTATAATAATTCATTGGAACCAGAGGTAAATTAGTCTTCAGGGTTTTTGACGTCATCCCCTTACCACTCTAAATCCCAGAGGTACATTTAGCTAAAGGAAGTAAAACACTTCAATTTAATGACGTCTTTTCAAATTTCTTTTTGAAAGCACTAGCTAAATGTTTATTATAATTAATTTATTTTATAAAGATATTTAAGATTTGTGTTCAGAGAATATACCTTGATTATATTTTTCTTACCACATTAGCAAATTATTCTTAGTCTTATTATCTCATGCGATTCTGCATATCAAGTAAATGTATCATGGTTAAAAGATGTCTAAATATTTTACTCCAATAACAAAACAAAATGCACTTTTTTTAGGGCACTTTTCCTTTTAAATCTTCCTTGGAACCATAAATATAGTGAAAAGTGCTACAAAAATTTGCCAAAATAAAAGAAAGAAAATATATTCATAATGATATATGTTTATTTTTGGAATACTTATAATCAAAAAGAGTGAATGCCACACAAATCTGAATTTCTGCGTAGGCATGGACATGCACAAACAATGCAAAGGTTTTTATTATTTTTTTTGTCTGAATGAGAACCATAAGTTATTGACTAGTGTCTAGAGTGACTAGAGTAAATATACATAGATCAAAACTTCAACTATAGCAAATTTGTCTTTCTCCATCCTATTGAATTGTTTAAATGAGCCAGTGTGTATTATAATCAAAATGACTGTTTGGCATCTCAAACATGGGTCAACAGTCAAATAATCCTCAAAGGAAATATGCAAACATGAAGCAAAGGCTAATATTGAATTTCTGAGTAGCGTTTACTATAGCATACTGCTTAATACTGAAATATGATTCCACTTTAATGGAATCTGTCTAATCATGTAAACTGAGAAAGAATGAATCATCTGCATGAGCTCATCTATCTGTGCCTTTATATTCTGCGTCTCTTATATATGCACCAGACTGTAGAAAACTTCATGACATGAACTCTCACTACTCCGAAAGAGCTACGATTCTAAAATGGCTTCAGACTGCAGCTATGAGCAGATGAACAGATGCCGTAACATTTGTCCAAATTGCTCACAATAACAGATGCAAAAGTAGTCAAATTCATCAAATAAAATTGCACAAATCCATCTGATAAGATGCAAACATTAAGATGCCTATGAAAGACAAATAACACAGGTTAGGGGAAGTCGCATCGATCACGCAAAAGCAAAACACATTCGTATTTTAATCCAGATGTACTTTAAACAAGTGTGTGACGGCATTCTAGCATCTATTTCCACATCATAACAAATATGAGGTTGGGGGTTTATTAGAGCATTTTCTAAAACTAGATGTCACATGCAGTCCAACATACCTCCTTCAGTATTGTGTGGCAAGTAAAAAAGTTACATCAGCTAGCTCTTAATCCTTTTGTTTATAATCTCGCTCTTTCTCAGTAAGTTTAAGACTGCACTTATTAACCACTGTGACCTCTCAAAAATTGTGTTCACAGAGAGAGGATAGTGTCAGTCCTCGTGCTGATTTATGATGCTTCTCTTTCCACCCTCAGAAACCTCCAGCACTATTGATATTCATAGATGGTGAAGGGGAAACCCACATGTGTGGGCAGAGCTTACAGGCTGAGATGTTTGCCATGAGGGGGCTTCTTTCTGCAGTCATTATGCATCATACAAGCTTATTCTTCGGGGTATCTTGTCTTGTCTCCTTTCATCCTCAGCCGCCCTCCTCTGACGTCCCTTATCTGCTTTTCCTCTTCTCTACCAACATTACCCCCCCCCCCCCCCCCCATTGCTCATATTTTCATCCATAGCTGTCTTCAGTCTTGTGACGCATTTGTCTATATTTTCAATCTGCGAGCGTTCAACCAAGTGCACTTGTGGAGGACTGTCGCAGAAATATCCAGTAGCCATTTTGTACTTGGGCCCTTGATATTATTTGCTAGACGTTTAGTGTCCCCCAAGACTAGCTGCTCTTTTTAATTTTAGGATTTGCAAATCAGTGTCCTTTTTTTCCCTTTTTTTTTTTACCAAGCTGGTGCTTTAATCTAAATCAATTTTGCGTTAAAAGGCGATATTTAATTAGGAATATGAAATTAAGGACTATAGAGTAATAGTTAAAACACGTCACTGACAATAACATCATTTTCTGTAATAGGCTACTAGTAAAGCTTCTGATTTTCTTTTTTCATTGTATCTATCACAACATTTCATTGATACAAAGATGGCGTATGTGATTAATCAAGATATCGACGCAACCATAACAAAGCACTTCGCTGTCTCGGTGTCAAGATTTGATGAAACAATTTCCAAATGACATATTAATTGTTTTTTAGGAGTTATTTAAGTGAATCACTCCTGACTGAGCTCAGCCATTTATTAAAACTGGAATTTGTGAACATGTGCTGTGCATAAATACATCTAATAAAGCCTGAATTTGCATGGAGTTGTTTATTCTGTCACCAAGCAATTTGCATGAATAACTCATATAACAATTCATGGCTATATATATGGATTAATGACTGTATCTTTTTGTTTATCTCGAATAGCCTACTTGGACCCCAATTCAAATTGTATTGATATTACATGCTATATTATATAGAATCTATTCATATTAGGTACCTTTATGTTTAAGAGCATTGATAAATCAAGATGAATCGTGGTCTGGTATCGCGTGAGTCACCACTTCTTCGGGGAACATCCCTGACGCCCTGCTCTGCAGTCAAGCCAATAATAAGCCGCATTAAACCATCAGATTCAACAACAGAAGCGTGCCAACCTGTCTCTCACAGCGCCGCGAGACAAATAAAGACCGGAACAAGCGAAACTGAATCCTCTACTCACTGTAGTAAAGTATCATTTTCTGTTGATCATATATGCGTCAGTAACAGTACGCGCATTTACTAACCTCACAACAACAGAAGGATGGCCAAAAACTAGAGTGATGTTAAACAATACCCAGCATGTGCAGGTGCAAGATATACGGCACGTGACTGGAAAAGAGCTCGTCTGCGGTATCCTGACACACGGAATTTTGACCTGACGATTAGATGATATTTCGGGTTGTTACGGACATCCGGTTAATGTAGGGCTTTTACGCTGGCGATAATACTATTGTGTAAGCGGTACATTCTGTGAGCCAAAATGTTTAACACGCGAAGATGGCTCTAGGTTTTGGGTTATCACTGAATCTGCACCACAAAAGAACCAATCGATTTTTTGGCTATTCTACTTCCGTTTACGATTCTCGAGCATGAAATACTTCAGCCAATGTGGTTAGAACAGAAACATACAAGTTAGCCGGAAGAATGATTCATATGAGTCGATTCTTTTTAGTGAATCAACAACTTACAGAGCGACCTGTGTAGATTGATTGCCGAAAAGAATCCTACATGATTCGGTTCTTGTTAATGAATCAAAAAGATCAGCGCGACCGGTCCTTTGATGTTAATCAAACACACTTACGAATCATTCGGAGCTGTTTCTGAACAGGGAATTATTTCTTCATTAAATGAGTAAAAAAAACTGTTGTAAAGCCTAGAGACTTGGCTACATCAGTCTAGGCTAGACCTATAGACTGGTTGTCAGTGTTCATACTACAACGTGTAGCTTCACGTGAGTTTAGTTGTAATCAATAATAAATAAATACCTTAATAAATGAAATATGTTACCATAATTAGGCCTAGTAGCCTATTCTTAATTAGCCTAATATGATTAAGGCCAATTGTAGCTATTAGCCTATGTCTGTGATAGTCTGAAACAATCTCATTATTTGGCAAGAGTTCTTTCCCCCCAAATATATCTTCCTTCAAGAAATTCTTTAAGATTGCCACCCCTACTCAGGCTACGTGAGCCCGAATCATGTCAGTGAGGGTATCTCCAGCATCCGCCCCCGTTCGTTTTTGCTCAAGCCCCCGCCCATCGTCTAACACCAGGAAGACACGCACTGATAATTACCGCTGCATCATCAAATAGGCTACATACGGCAAGGTTGAGATTATTTGGTTCGAATATTCTGGAGACAATGGAAATGTCGGTTCCATTCAATAAATCTGATCGCCGCAGCCTCCCTTCTCACTTTCCCCACAGTGCTTTCTCTGCAACACGAACATTAATTCTCGACCACTCTGTCGCATTTTGCCATATGACCTCCCCACTATCAATCGCTGATCACTTTCGTTAAATCTTCACCCGATGCTATCAAACCTTAATTATTTATATTCGTATATAAAGTGAATCTGGCAAGGAAAGCGATAAGCCGATCTGTATAAAATGATGCTGCAAAATAAAACGCCTAGGCGTTAGTTTCCTCTGTCATTTCAGTGATTAATGGTCTAATGCTGTAACCTCAACAGAGCCCTTTTAAACGGTTAAACATCTGGTAATATCAGTGTTACTTAGATGGCGCCTATGCGCAAAACTTTGCCAGACATAAAGCCTAATGGTAATTTTAGCTGCAGAGGCGCTGGATGTGAATTCAGGACAGAAACGCAGTCGCTGTCCAGGGTGCTGGAGCGCAGAAACCGCCCACATCGTGCCGCATCCAACACACGATTCAAATGCGTTTTAACCACACATGGTCATCCCTAATATCTGACATCCTACGAACAGCGCACCAAGCTTACATGAAAGGCAGGCTACTGATATCTTTTAATTAGCCATCAGTTTTCCCACTGCATTTGGACAAAACAAAAACAAAAAAAACATCCACTGTTGCTCGTGCCTGCGCTGCGACTAAAAGTCAGCCACTTTTGGCCAAACACATTTAGAAGAAAGAAACGAAAGAATCGTATCAAATCCTTTTTATCATATCCTCCATTAAAGTAACGCTTACCTGATCCAGTACTAGTCGTTGGACGACCGTCAGTAGTGAAGTGTCTGTCTGCGAATTTCAACAGCGAACCACCATCAAACCCCCTTCTGTAGGGACTGAGCTGCTGCAACGGCAATGCGTGTGTGTTCGTCTTCAATGAGTAGCAACTCTGCCCTCGACAAAGATGGCGTCCGCTTTGACGTCACCGACGTTTAATAGAAATCGGGGAGGAGAGGCCCAAATAAAATTGATCACCTGCCGTGAAACATTGTTTGGCAGCAGCAGCATGTGAATGTTGAGTTGACAAGAACAACAAAACTCGTCCAATCTAATTTGGTCTTTTTTGTCTACTGTGAAAAGCAAAAAGTGAAAATGTCACACTTGTTTTTGAATTTGCATGTTAAGAATAGACAAATGGAATATTGTTACCTTTTGAAAGTGTGATATTTTCTCTCACATATTTGTATTTCTTGTTTAATTTAGCATAGTTTATTTAGTCAATCAATTAGAAGTCATTTATTTAAAATGCCTAAATATGTTAAGCAGACATACAAATTTGACTGCACGTCACCGTTGCAAGCACCAGAGACAGAGGATACACTCAGTGTCAGCCATTGGTCAAATGGCAGTTCTTGCAAGTCAATCAGTAAAAGGAATTTTCACACAGAAGATTATTTTGCTTTGCTCAGAGAGTAGCATGCAATGAGGTAAAACATATTTTGCGTACTTTCTTCAGTTCCCCTTTGCAAGAGGTTAAACTGACTTGTGTCAGGAAGTCACGTGACATTAGCTCACCATGCTAATTAGGGAAACCCCTCTGGAGAACTTTGTGAAACCAGCAGGACAAACTGTTACAGGAAAGGGTGACTTGCAAAAGCTGAAGTCGGTGCTCTTGAAATAGTTAGATGGCATATGTTTAGTGTTCATATTTCGTTAAATTTGATGTTAGTTTATGCCACCATTCATATATCCTGCAGATTACATGTGGCCACGAACATTAAAGATATTTTATGTATTTTTAATAAACAGATTAAACTCAACTATATATAAGTTTTATATGTAGCCCTTTAATAGCCTTACATTTCTCATCATCTCAATATGCTATTACTTAGTGATGGAGGGAGAAAATATTAGTAAAATATACATCGATCAGGCATAACATTACGACCTAATATTGTGTTGGTCCCCCTTTTCCTGCGAAAACAGCCCCTGAAGATGTGCTGTGGTATCTGGAACCAATATTTCAGCAGCAGATCCTTTAAGTCCTGTAAGTTGCGAGGTGAGGCCTCCATGGATCGGACTTGTTTGTTCAGCTCATCCCACAGATGCTCCATTTTATTGAGATCTGGGGAATTTGGAGGCCAACTCAACACCTCAAATTCATTTTGTGCTCCTCAAACCATTACTGAACCATTTTTGCTTTGTGGCAGGGCATATATTCCTGCTGAAAGAAGCCACAGCCACAGGGAATACTATTTCCATGGAAGGGTGTACATGGTCTGCAACAATGCTTAGGTAGGTGGTATGTGTCAAAGTAACATCCTCATGGATGGCAGGACCCAAGGTTTCCCAAGAGAACATTGCCCAAAGCGTCCCAATACCTCCGCCAGCTTGCCTTCTTCCTATCGTGCATCCTGGTGCCATGTGTTCCCCAGGTAAGCCACACACCTGGCCATTCACGTGATGTAAAAGAAAACTTGATTCCTAAGACCAGGCCACCTTCTTGCATTGCTCCGTGGTCCAGTTCTGATGCTCATGTGCCCACTGTTAGCACTTTCGGCAGTGGACAGAGGTCAGCATGGGCACCCTGACTGGTTTGTGGCTATGCAAACCCATACACAACAAACTGCAATGAACTGTGTATTCTGACACCTTTCTATCAGAATCAGCATGAACTTCTTGAGCAATTTGAACTACAGTAGCTTTTCTGTTTAATCGGACAAACAGGCCAGCCTTGCCACTCCCCACATGCATCAATGAGCCTTGGCCGCCCATGACCCTGTTCACCACTCTTCCTTTCTTGGACCACTATTGATAGAAACTGACCACTGCAGACCTGGCCTGGTCTATGTTTAGAAAATGTTATGGTACATTTTATAAAATTAAAATGATTAATAATATTGTTTATAAATTGATTGGATATGTGATTGTCAACCAAAGTAATGCATTCATACTGAAAATAAAAAATCTTGAGTTATTTCTTTTAAGATTTGAACATCAAAGACAGTTTAAAGTAAACCGCTTGTCATAAAATATAACCTAGCTTGAAACAAAGCAGATCTTGCTGATTCCCCTATTTCTTTTCATCTGTAGCATTTGACTTTGCTGCTGTTGTTTTTGCACCTTTGGAACAGAGGCAGCAGGAAAGAATTAGTAGTTGCATTATCAACTCTCTTTGTGACTAGACCTTGCTCTCTTACACGTCACTCACAGACTCATTTCCCCCTTAATTAAACCAGAGAGAGGAGAGTGAGAGCACAGAGGAAGCTGGGCAAGGGGGTGCTGCTGACAGAGATAAAGAGACAGAAAAAGTTGGGGCGGGAGCGGGTGGGTGTAGATCAGAATGCGAGAGGGGGATGGAGGGAGAGAACAGACCAGAGAGAGGAAGAAAGTGAGAGAATGAGTAGAAGAGCTGTTGAGGGGAGGGGGAGCACGCTTCGGCAATGGATTCGACCAGTGACTCAGCAGTCTAAAACATGTTTATTCTCTGCTGCTACAAAGGAATCCTTTAAAATGTGACTCAGAGGAATGTGAAAATCTCAGCTTTGATACAACTGCAGTTTTATGACTTGATGATCTGACCATTTTTTATATACACAAATCTATCTCTTATTAATTTGCATGTGGTGTTTGGTCAGTCAGCTTTATCTTAAAATAGTGCAGTGTAGTGCACTGACCTTTGATATAAAATAAATTCACTGTTAAACAATAAGCCATTATACTAAGGCAATATGAGCAAGACATTGTCTTAAAGTCAATTAATTTTTATTAAGGGTCAATACATTATAAATAAATGGACATAAAATATGAATGATTTTTTTGTATTAAATAAATGAGAAGGATAGGAACATTAGAAAAATGTGATATAAAGGTTTAATGGTCATTGCAGAAAAAAAATATTGGACTGCATGATGTGGCGATTGACCAATCAGAAACAAGTAGAGCTGTGTATTATGTAAAATGGAGTCCTGGCTTCTGATTTGTCAATACAGCATTCAATACTTATAAAATCAATAATATAGTAGTATGTTTGTTCACCATATCAGTTTCCATGGCATTTCTTAAGTCTCATCTCAATTATTAAGCGATTTCTAACTAATGATTCTTTAAGCATTATAATGTTGTATTGGCTAACATGATAAGAGTAGGCTATTTATTGTCAATTGCTACTGAGAAAACCCAGCTTTTCATGGCTGAGAGTTTGAAAACCCTCAGGAATTGTTTTAGATCTTCGGTTTTACCATTATTAATCCCTACTTTTGTTTGTCTCCCATGCAATTTCTATTCTAGTGGCCTGTTTTCATTTAGCATTTATACAAACGTTTGCTTTGTCTGTCTTGTCACTCCAGCAGACAATATTGTTCTAGATGCTTATTACATCCTGTCTCTTTTGCCCTAGACGTGCATGACCCATTTTCCACAGAGGTTCATTCAGATTTCTCTCCAGTTGCTCCACTGAGCCCTGAAGAGTGAAAATGCCAGACTGCAAGCTTGATAATTCGGGAAAGTGATATTCAGATAACCGATGAACGGCTAGATTTCAGATGGGTGGCAATGTTGATAAGTGTGCGACTGAGGGTCTCGAATGCCCTGATGCAGATATATGTCAGCGAAATATTGATCCGTATTGATCTGAGCTTTATAAGGGACTGTAGTTTCATCTTACCCTTTCTTTCAATCCAAACAAGAATGGGTAATTAAAGTAAACTTTAAGAAATACAAGATTAGCAAAATATTAATATTTGGATAATCACCGAAATGCACTAGAGCAGCAAAGCACCTAAATTTATGTCTGCTGCCATTCTCTTTCTGATTGTTAAGGGGGCAGGAAAGGGTTACATTGATCCCTTGGGCACTGAGGCAGCATGCTGTAGCACTGAGGTCAAAGGTTAATTACCACCTAAATTGATTTGATCCGAAGTCATGTAACATCAATATGTATTTATGTATATGTACAAGAGCGTAACCACAGTGGAGTCTTAGACCCAGAACAAATGTTTCATTCTCGTCGGGGTGATAGTGTAAAGAATGGTTTTGAACATGCCATGCGTGCATTAGGCTGGAATGTGATATCCCTTCTAGCCAGTTAACAAGGACCGTTTTCAAGCCAGGACATCTTACACTTTTGCCAAATGAATGTGCGCACTTCCTCTCTTCACATGCATATAAAATGTCTATTTGTTCACCAATTAGCTGTGATGTATGCTTATGTGCACAGTATGATTTTCTTAACTAGTATTATGTCTTCCTGACATCGTCATACTTCATTCTAGTCAGAATATGAGTCTGATTCTGCTCTATTGGGCTATAATTATGGGGCGTGTTTCAACCGAACCAGGAAAGACCTACAACCAATCAGAGCAACGGAGCGACGCGTAATGTTAGTTGTCAAACATCAACAGAACTTAACTGCACTGTGTTGTAAAGTCTGTGGTTTTTCCGCGGGTTGTTTTCCATGTCTGCGGGTTGAAGCGACCTCAATTATGTGATAAATAGACCCAGGAATGCTAATTTTAGCAGACAACCTTGCCAAAAAAGCTATTGGGCTTGTTTTGGGCTAGTAGTTGTCAGGTTTTGTTGTAAAATTGTTGTAAAAGTTATTATGGGATTACGTTCATGTGCAATTTTTACCTAGGAAACTCGTATTTACGATAATTCTGAGAGTGGATGATTACTGTTGATCATCTGTCCATCATCGTCTAAAGCCCGGCTTGACAATTTCATTGGTCAAAACAGTTTCTGTTCGGGCACAATTACTCCTTTATGGATCAAGTCCAGACCGAACTGCCCGAACTCAAATGTTGTGGAAGAGGGCTGAGTTCGGCTGGCATCCAGGCTAATGTATTACTTAACTTAAACTACTTTTGTATATATATATTTTAAAATATACATTGGCTATATTTTAATCATTAACTTCCCTAATTAATATATAATATTTTAACACCACATATTCTTTAAAATATGATCTTAATTGTTGTAATGAATTACTCTTAATAAACTGTCTCCCCTTCAGTTAGTTTTAATTGAGAAACATAGGAAGTTGAAATTTCAAGTTTACAGGATTTTCAAATGATGACAGGAAGAATCTACTGAGTTTTAATTAAAAAAATTCAAAGCATGGGAAATGAAATGTTCTTCCACTCTGGTTCACCCAAGGTAATCTATTCAACATGGGCAGAAATGCTGAGTGACTTTGACAAGGGCCGAATTGTTATAGGAAGGCGGCTGGGTCAGAGTATCTCTAAAACAGCGAGGACTGTGGGTTTCTCCTGGTCAGCAGTGGTGAAAATTAATCAACAGAAAAAATAAAATTGAACAGCAACCGGGTGTTGGGTGCCCAAGGCTCAGTGATGCACAAGGACAACGGAGGTTATCCCATCTGGTCTGAGCCAAAAGAATGTCTACTGTGTCACAAGTCACAACATGTTTTTAATGATGGTTATGGGAGGAATGGAGATCAGTCTATGATGACCCCTGTCCACCGGAAGTGGACCTTGGAGCAGTGGACGAAGGTCGCCTGGTCCGATGAGACCCGTTTCCTTTTACATCATGTGGAAGGCTGTGTTCTTGGGTGCCTTGTACATTCATAGGGAAGTGATGGCAGTAGGATGCACGGACACCACTATAAATGGCTGTCCCCTCAAAAAGTGCCCTATTTAAGTGTATAGGGGGCGATTTCCATAGACAGTAAAAGAAATGGACTGAGCGTTTCCATAGACTTCAACGACGGATAATGAGGTCAATTAAGAGGCACTCACTTCCTGATGGCTGAGCGCACTGCGCAGGCTCAGACTGAGCTTGACGACAAAGATGTGACGTAACCAACCTGTCTGACAGTTGTAGGTCTTCTAGTAGTTGTGGAAAGTAAAATCTGAATCACGTTGTTTAAATATTTTCTCCCGTTGCTTTTGGCTCACTATGGGCTTCTCCCCATTCTTCTCCCTTGACTTTATCGGACTTTATGTTTCCACGCCCCCCCGACTGCCTCATAAACAGTAAAAGATTGCTTTTGAGCGTCTCCTCCTGTCTATACGGTAATTTCTCAACTGTGCGACAGAGTCGCATTGGTTATGACGCAATCATTAGCCTATTTTTACAAAAACAGCTTCTACGGGGCGATAGTGTAAGATACAAGGTAATGGAGCCTTTTATGCATTGTCGTGTTTCTTTATAAATAAACAATGGACAAATGGAGTCTTTAAACACCTCAGATGTAAAGTTATTCACTGTCAAAGTGACTCAAAAATGAATGGGAGTCAATGGGATGCTAACAGCAGGTGATGGCTTGGTTAGCAATGGCCGCCCCTATGGGTGGAACGCTTTCCGAGTGCTAGATTACCCCCTTGGCGATTTCAGATTCAGCCCCTGTCTTCAAGATTACTAGAAAGCTACAGGCAGGTGAGTTTGATCAGGGTTGGAGCATAAACTCTGCAGGACAGTAGCCCTCCAGGACAGGGATAGGTGTTGCCCTGGCCTCCAAATTCCCCAGATCTAAATCCAATTGAGCATCTGTGAGATGTGCTGGACCAACAAGTTCCACCATGCAACCTGCAGGATTTTCTCAATACAACCCTTCTCAAGTAAATGAATCGTGTTCAAAGGATGGTTAGATTTTTACTGGAAAACAAGACTAAAATACTAATTAAGACAATGTTTTTTTGCTGTGATGCACTTGCTCATTTGCATCATGGGAAGAACTGTGGAACAGCTGAGTTGCTCTTACTGCATGACTACATCTGATGTGTCCAGTGAGCAGACGTAATGACCACACTTTCAAAATAAGGACATCAGGACATAAACACGGTGTTGTTAGTCCATGTAGACTTGCATCTTGTTGCAGCAAGAAAGGTTTCATTTGATTGCACTTTCTTTTTAGCGTCTGTGTGTTATTGTTTGGAAAATAGATTGGAAGTGGGGAAGACAGCGGAGTTTCGGCAAAGCTATCAGTCTTTCAGGGCTCGTACACATGGTGCAATAACTGCTCTGTCTTTCGCTCTTTCTCTTTCTCTTTCTCTCCCTCTCCACTGTGAGCAGTGCAGCGTTCTGGTTGGTGAGGCGAACCTGCCTGTTTGTGATCATCATCATTTCAGGCTTAGTTGGAGACATCAGCAGAATACAGGAAATGTGAATGAGTGTGTGTGATGGATTTAAGGGAAGACTAGTGTAACAATGCTTAAGGTTCATCGATGGAACACCAGATTAGTCCTCGATGCCTTCACCTGCATGTTGCCATGGAAACATGGGGGTTTTCTCTCCCCATGCGTCACCTGCAGGTTTTTTTTCCAACAGAGATGCTCACGTTCGTGTAGAAAACGTGTGAAGAGTTGAAAGTGGATGTCCTCATGGCACGTTGTCATAATGTGCACGACTTTGATGAATGAACCTTCAATTCACACGTGACGCTTCCCTTTCTGCTTCGTTATGTTGCTGTAGAGAGGTTATTCCAAAACCAAGAGTTAAGCAGGTTCCAGAAGGTACTTGGAAATATTGAGATATTGCTTTGTATAACCTGTAAAAAAAGAAAGTAAAGAAAAAAAATATTATTTTTGTAGTGAATGCCTCAACACACTCAGTTTTTAAAGAAATACAATATGAGCTAAAAGGAAGATATTTCAATTTAATTTTAATGAAATACAATATAAAATACAATATAAGGCATTTTAGGTGCGTGGCTTTTAAAAAAGAAAGAGGTTTAGTTCGAATTTGATTATTGCATTGCACTGATTGTATTTTAACATATAAATATCACTCAGATTTTTTTTAGACAGAAATATCATGTTGATTATGACTCATACTTGAACCCACTTTACAGTTTTACTCCCAAGGTTCCTAAAGTGTGTATCACAGTACACGGTTCCCAGTTAATTTAGAATCTGACATAACTGTAAAATGACTCATGGTTTCAGCAAGGGAGTCAGTTTTGAAATATGATGCTGAATTCAACCACATTCGAGCATACTACTCAGACAATTTTCCCTTATCTTTCTATGGCAAAAATATTAAGAGTAGTATGTTAGTATGTGGTTCTGAAATCAGCAAGAGTTCACTCAGAGAGTCAGTTCAGAGTAACAGCTGAGTGAATCTGAATCAAACCGCTAAAGGCGGGCGTACACTGTGCGAATTCGGACACTCGGAAGGTCGTGAGATATTGCAGACGCTACGAGTCATTTAATTTGATCATCGCATCAAATCAGCTGGTACACGGCACGACTGTTTGCACTGCGATCTGGCCAAGATCACACGAGTTTTCGTGTAACACAGACACCGGAGCTTTCAATGTTGCTGCTATAGCGTCAGATACAAAAAATAAAGAAAAAAGGTGTGAAAATGATTTGTTGAAAAGCAGAGAACAGTAGTAGTCATTCCTTTTAACCGAAACAAACAGAGGGAGAGAGAAGAGTGCACGTGAGAGAGAGAAAGTGTGTGTGTGTGTGTGTGTGTGTGTGTGAACGCAGTATGTGGCAGCCACTGGGCTAATAATAGTCATAGATTGAGCGTATGTGACGTGCTTGTGCATGATTTGGCAATAGGGGACAGCCATATGCTGGTAAAAATCGGGCCGACTCCCCGAACTTTTTAAACATGTTTAAAAATGATCGTAAGGTCGGGAGGTGCTCTTAACGTGCTCGGCTCGTTTCGTATTTCCTCTCACACGGTGCGAGCCGCGACCATACGAGCATCCACGATGTCCACGCGATTTCTCCCGAGAAAAAAAAAATCGTCTGCGAGTTCGTACGACAGCAAAAATCGCACCGTGTACGCCCGCCTTAACTCAAAAGTAGATTCAAGACTGAATTGTAAATCTGATTCAGTAAAAAGAATCAGTTGAAAAAACAGACATTATGGATTGCACTGTTCATTGAACAAAATTCAACACACTGCATTTTGTGATTGCATGAGAGTTGGACGCTCTAACAAGGAGGCTAAAGGCTGCAACCTCTAGTGCTAGCTGCTAGAGAGTCTTTTGAGGTCAGAGGAGTGTGGTTTACTCGCACAGTGACTACTAGCTGGCCTCTGTTACACTCATCCCCTTAAACCTCACTCCCATCCGGGTCACGGCACCAATGTAACCCCTCCTGTTCGAACCGCCCGCTCCAAGCAGGACTCGAACCCGGGTCCGCCGGCATGAGAGTTGGACGCATTAACAAGGAGGCTAAAGGCTGCAACCTCTAACATTAGTCGCTAGAGCATCTCATGAGGTCAAAGGAGTGAGGTTTACTTGCACATTAACTACTACTGGCCCTGTTACTCAAATAACTCAGTACAAAGTTCTTTAACTTTTTCTCTGCCAAATATGGAATTTTCTATTTGTGAGAAAGTGCTTAACACAGATTTTTCAGGGTTTCCACTGTTAGATACTAGGGGGCGCTATTACGCATCTTCTGAATGAGTACTGAATCTCCTGATCAAAACACAAGCAAGGGAGATGCAAAAAACAAGCGATCGTATGTAAACAAATGGATATGTTATAGATAATTTTTTACTCCAGAAATAGAACGGGCCATCAGCTTACTGTCTGGGATTTGTCATGTTGTGTTGCTTACAGTGTAGACAGCATCACTGATTGTGATAATGGGTTTTATTGTCTTTTGTCGCACCGTGTCGCTCGCATGCAGCTTAAACGCGGCGTAAGAGTGTAGAGCACCTGGACCTAGACCCAGAATGTCATGCCTGGCACCTGGAACACATACAGTATCTCTGGCAGACCTGATGCAGCATTTTTGCCTGGGTGTTACTGGCAAATCTTACCCTTATGGGCTGCTCAGAGGGAGGCTAGTACCTTGTTGCCTTCTGACGCTTAATGAACCGCAGCTTCCAGCTATGCAAGACTGTGCGTGTGTTTTTTATGTGGCTTTGTTTGTGCCCAGAGGTGAAACAGCAGACGCCTCCACTGCAGTGAAAATGAAGCTGCTCAGCGCTGAAACTGTGACCCACTCCAGCTATACCGGATCGATGGAGTGCAGAGCAGATCTCTGCCAGCTTCACCCTGCTGGCTCCGCATTGCTCAGCCACACGATCTCATCCTCTGAACCCTGTCACTGATATATGGGCACTTACTCCAACACTGCATGCCGCTCAACCTCAGTGCGTTAGACCTGACTACAACACAATCATACATTAGTGATATTATCACTGGAGGGTTCATAAAAATTGCTTTTTCAGACTGCTGGAAAGGCAACAAGACAATATAATTTCTTACCTCTCAGCATCTGGTAGTGAGATTAAAGATTAATGTCTGCCTGGGCATCCTCAAGAGCGCTCTTGCATATGCCTGATTCAAATGCTAAATGACCACCGTGGTGATTACATTACTCATCGTATTACTGGGTTTTCACAGGCATTGGTTTCAAGACTATTGTGAATTTTAAAACCAATGAAAGAAACCTTGCTGAGGAACTTTTCATGTCTGCATCTGTATTGTTATTGTCAAGCTAACCAAAATAAACGAAGTACAGCAAGTAAAAAAATGGCCAGGAAGGCAAAAGGTGATGCCATAAAGAATGGATGCCAAATGCAAATAGTAATTGCAGAAAAATGCTCAACAGCAAGGTACTTGAACTTCTGCCATCAGCTCCTATCGACTGAAATTGTACACCAACTCCTTGGGAAAAGAACTTTAGTCAAGAACTTAAACCAAAACAATCCTTCACTCTACAACAACAGCAATATTGTGTTGTAGCTCACTGCATATAAGAGAAAGAAAATGAGTTGTTTTGGTACTAACTTTGAAGAAAATATTGTTTTGCCTAATAACTGGTGTGCCTAATTTGATCTAGGTTGAGGCATATAGTGTATATGCAATATTGTTCAAAGGTTTGGGGTTGGTAAGATTATTACATTTATAAGCTACAGTCTTGTTCAAAATAATAGCAGTACAATGTGACTAACCAGAATAATCAAGGTTTTTCGTATATTTTTTTATTGCTACGTGGCAAACAAGTTACCAGTAGGTTCAGTAGATTCTCAGATAACAAATGAGACCCAGCATTCATGATATGCACGCTCTTAAGGCTGTGCAATTGGGCAATTAGTTGAATTAGTTGAAAGGGGTGTGCTCAAAAAAATAGCAGTGTGGCATTCAATCACTGAGGTCATCAATTTTGTGAAGAAACAGGTGTGAATCAGGTGGCCCCTATTTAAGGATGAAGCCAACACTTGTTCAACATGCATTTGAAAGCTGAGGAAAATGGGTCGTTCAAGACATTGTTCAGAAGAACAGCGTACTTTGATTAAAAAGTTGATTAGAGAGGGGAAAACCTATAAAGAGGTGCAAAAAATGATAGGCTGTTCAGCTAAAATGATCTCCAATGCCTTAAAATGGAGAGCAAAACCAGAGAGACGTGGAAGAAAACGGAAGACAACCATCAAAATGGATAGTAGAATAACCAGAATGGCAAAGGCTCAGCCAATGATCACCTCCAGGATGATCAAAGACAGTCTGGAGTTACCTGTAAGTACTGTGACAGTTAGAAGACGTCTGTGTGAAGCTAATCTATTTTCAAGAATCCCCCGCAAAGTCCCTCTGTTTAAAAAAAGGCATGTGCAGAAGAGGTTACAATTTGCCAAAGAACACATCAACTGGCCTAAAGAGAAATGGAGGAACATTTTGTGGACTGATGAGAGTAAAATTGTTCTTTTTGGGTCCAAGGGCCACAGGCAGTTTGTGAGACGACCCCCAAACTCTGAATTCAAGCCACAGTACACAGTGAAGACAGTGAAGCATGGAGGTGCAAGCATCATGATATGGGCATGTTTCTCCTACTATGGTGTTGGGCCTATTTATCGCATACCAGGGATCATGGATCAGTTTGCATATGTTAAAATACTTGAAGAGGTCATGTTGCCCTATGCTGAAGAGGACATGCCCTTGAAACGGTTGTTTCAACAAGACAATGACCCAAAACACACTAGTAAACGGGCAAAGTCTTGGTTCCAAACCAACAAAATGAATGTTATGGAGTGGCCAGCCCAATCTCCAGACCTTAATCCAATTGAGAACTTGTGGGGTGATATCAAAAATGCTGTTTCTGAAGCAAAACCAAGAAATGTGAATGAATTGTGGAATGTTGTTAAAGAATCATGGAGTGGAATAACAGCTGAGAGGTGCCACAAGTTGGTTGACTCCATGCCACACAGATGTCAAGCAGTTTTAAAAAACTGTGGTCATACAACTAAATATTAGTTTAGTGATTCACAGGATTGCTAAATCCCAGAAAAAAAAATGTTTGTACAAAATAGTTTTGAGTTTGTACAGTCAAAGGTAGACACTGCTATTTTTTTGAACACACCCGTTTCAACTAATTGCCCAATTGCACAGTCTTTAGAGCGTGCATATCATGAATGCTGGGTGTTCAAAAGGCTTCAGATATTTGACCAATAGCATCCTGTAACGTCAGCAGAGATCCCGTGACAAGGAAGGAAGAAGAACGCAGGTGTGCTGAGTAATGTAGTGAACACGAGATGTCCTGAGATTAATCATCTTAATTGCACGTTAGGTTGGCAGCATCTGGATATTACTGATGTAATATAGTGTGCGTGGATTCAAAGTAAGTGCATATTGTCAATGCTTCTTTATAATATGCAGATTGCTTCCTGCCGCGATTTGGTTGTATATAGCGCCATTGCGCCATGTTAATGTGCATTCTCTGGTTTACTTAAGTAATTATGTCATCCTGTTGTTCTGCAAGAAATGTACACTAAGTCAACTGAAATATATGCTAATGTTTCATAGTGTTAGTTCGCCATTGAAGAGTATTGTTATTATGTATTACAAGCGTTGGTATCATTCATGTGAGAAGAGCACCATCTTGTGGACATTCATAGAATGGCTGTTCTATTTGATTAGAAACCTGTATAAAGGCTCTAAATCGTTGTTGTATTCATTTATGTAAAGAACATTGTGTTATAATCACCTTGTAAGATGTTAAAGTAAACTTATACATATATTTCTGTATTTTGTTCCAGAACCACACCTGTTTAGTTGAATAAGCATCAGTAAAATCATTTAAAGAGATTCTGAAGTCTGCAGAGTGAATTATCTCCAATTGATGTCATTGCACAGTTCTGACCGACTGTCTGCAGGGGTTCGAATCAATGCGAATTAGCACATAATTAACCCTCAATTACAAAGTGGTCCTTCGAGCCGGATCTCGAATTACTGCAGAAGAAATGACATCCCGTCCAGAGCCTCCAGTAGTCCGTCCCAGACGACTTGTAAAGCCACCTGCGTATCTAGCAGACTTCCAAGTACAAAGACCTGGAACAGAGAGGATATCCCAGCCATCTGTATGTTCCAGTGAAGATGAGGCTGAGTTGCTATCACTGTCTGCCGGGCGTGAGTCTCGTGTCTCCACCCCAATAAGTCAACATTCACGCTTCAGTGATCTGGTGGTACAAGATGAATGGCAAGATACACATAGAGCCTCATCCAGAGAGAATGATGAGCTACATCTTCAGAACCGAAAGGCTACAGGCAAGGAGATGCAAAGAGAAAATGATGAGCTTCGCAGCTGCATTCAACACCTGCCAGAGATTCTATCCACATTACAGGGATTGAAAGAAGAGAATGCTATCATGAAACGTGAGATTCAGCAACTCGCCACAAACGTGGCCATTTCACGTAGACCAGTGCCCCCAGTGCCAGCTCCTCGTTTCCATGTACCAGAAACAGGCTACAGTCAGCCAGTACCCACTACACATGGCAGAGAGATTCATGAATATTCCTCGGCACAGGTCAGGCAGATCACTGAGCAGGTGAGGGATTGCAGTCTTTCACCTGTACAAGATAACCAACCTCAAGCAGTAGCAAGCTACCTTATGCCTACTCAGAGTCTTGGTACGCATCTAAATGCTCATCTATATC
Organism: Pseudorasbora parva; assembly: GCF_024679245.1. Lineage (NCBI taxonomy): Eukaryota > Metazoa > Chordata > Actinopteri > Cypriniformes > Gobionidae > Pseudorasbora > Pseudorasbora parva. The sequence continues at coordinate 32,056,487 of NC_090186.1, read as the reverse complement.
AGTATGCTGAACCCATCAGGACTGGTGACGTAAAGGCTTTCAGAGGTAACCATCATCTTCACAGAGGGGTTAGTGAGTCCTATCCTACACAGCGATCTGAACATATATCACAAACTGCTCCGCCATGCTTCCAGGAGAGGACCTACAGAGGACCTCAGCCTTCTATACCCGCCTTGACGACAGCAGATCCAAGAGAGTTTTCAAGGTTGCGCATGGCAGTAGAAAACCTACTTCCGAATGACGCCACTGAACGTTTCAAGTATCAGATTCTTACAGATCATTTGCATTTAGAGGAAGCGCTGCTAGTGGCAGATTCGTACTGCAATTCGACCCACCCATATACAGACACCATGCAAGCCCTTATCAAGATGTATGGGCAGCCACACAAGCTGGTTCTGCAGAACATTGCTCAGGTCATGGATGGCCCAAGCATCAGGACTGGTGACGTAAAGGCTTTTAAGTTGTTTGCACTCCGTGTGCGCTCACTGGTGAGCATGTTGGAACAACTGGGGCCTGAGGGGACTGTTGAATTAGATTGTGGGTCACATGTGTCAAGACTGCAAACCAAACTCCCTCATGAGCTGAGGACAAGCTTCAAGAGGTACATACACCCATTTAGAGTAACCATACCTACCCTCCTCGATTTCTCTAACTGGCTAGAGTATGAGCTCCAAGTGCAAGATGATGGCTCCAAGATGACAAGTCTGCCACCAGAATTCAGCAGTAAGAAAAGAGAGAGCCACCCGAGATTTTCTAGGAAACCAACCTCTATCCTGCTGGGTACAGAGAAACCTATGAGCAAAAGTGAAACTCGGACACCTGCCCCAGAGGTAACATCGAAATTTACCAGATTTAAAGGGAGATCACAAGCATATTGCCCCTACTGTGACAGTGCCAATCACTTTTTGAATGGGTGTGACAATTTCAAAGAGCTCTCCAAGGACCAAAAGGAAAGCTGGATCCGTAAAAACAATAGATGTTGGTGCTGTGGACGTAGTCATCATGCCTCCAAATGCAACCTGAAAACCCCTTGTAAGACGTGCCATAGGAAACATCTCTTAGTACTTCATGATGTAAACGAATGGACTGTGGAGGAAACGACAGGGATAGACACCAAAGAAAGCTCCTGCTTGGTTAACACCACCAAGGATATCCTGTATATAGATCGGCCCATCTACAGCCGCAAGGTTCTCCTTAAGGTGAGCAAAGTAGTCATCACCAATGGTGACAAATCAATTGAGGCGTATGCTGTGTTAGATGATGGGTCTGAGAGGACCATCCTGCTCCACACAGCAGCACAGAAGTTAGACCTCAAGGGACAGCCTGAGGACCTAATACTGAGAACGGTGAAGCAAGACCAACAGGTTCTCCACGGGGCGGCAGTCTCATTTACTGTGTCTCCTGTTACCAATCGACACAAAAAATTCCCCATTCGAGGTGCCTTCACTGCTGACAGACTTGGTCTCGCTGAGCAAACTTACCCTGTTGCATCCCTTCAAAAGAGGTACAAACATTTAGCTGGATTGCCACTACAACAGCTGGACAGAGTACAGCCTGTACTGTTAATTGGCTCAGACTGCCCACATCTTGTTACTCCCATTGAACCAGTCCGCCTAGGCCCACCAGGTGGACCTGCTGCCGTTAGAACTCAGCTGGGCTGGACTCTACAAGGCCCTACACACGAAATCAAACACGGGCTCAACTCTCATCAGTGCCTCTTTACTGCCATATCACCCAACGCTGATCTGTTCGCTCAAGTAGAAAAGCTATGGCAGATGGATGTAATCCCTTATCGCAGTGAGAAAGTAGTGACACGCTCAAAGTTTGATCAGGAGGCCATCAAACTACTACAGGAGAGAACTGGGAGAGTTAATGTGGATGGGGTAATGCGGTATGCTACGCCGCTACTTAGAGTGGAGAAAATGCCAACTTTGCACATGCCTAAAGAAGCTGTACTGCCACAGCTAAGAAGCATTGAGCGAAAGCTAATGAAGAGCCCAGAACAAGCCAGTGCTTACAAGGCTGAGATTGAAAGGCTTCTAAATGCTGGCTATGTAGAGAAGCTGCAGCCATGTGAAGTGGAAAGCTCACAAGAATCATGGTACATCCCCCACCACATGGTTGAGCATAACGGGAAGAAACGTGTTGTTTACAACTGCTCATTCCCGTACAATGGCCAGAACTTGAACGAGCTGCTACTTCCAGGTCCCACTTTAAGCCCTACCCTGTTAGCTGTGTTACTTCGCTTCAGGGAACGCTCCATAGCCATAAGCAGCGACATCCGAGGGATGTTTCATCAGGTGAGGCTACACCCTGAAGACAAACCATTACTTCGGTTCCTGTGGAGAAATATGGCATTAGAGCAAGCACCAGATGTGTACCAATGGCAGGTGCTTCCTTTTGGCACTACATGTAGCCCGTGTTGTGCCACATTTGCCCTGCAGAAACATGTACAAGACCACAGTCAACCCAGTGACCAGGTGAGAGAAGTTATCGAGAAGTCATTTTATGTTGATAATTGTCTACACAGTCTCACCACCGAAGATGCCGCCAAAGAACTTGTTGTTCAACTCTGTTCCCTCCTAGCTGAAGGTGGCTTTGAATTGCGGCAGTGGGCCAGCAATTGCCCATCTGTGGTTGCTCACCTACCACCTGAATCAAGATCTAACAGCTGTGAGCTATGGCTCAGTCAAGGCCAGCAAGATACCCCTGAGTCCACACTTGGCCTTCACTGGCATTGTCACTCTGATACCTTGCACTATAAACATCGAAATGTGAGCTGCTCTAAAGTAACTATGCGCAGCATCTATCGTGTCTTGGCTAGCCAATATGATCCTCTCGGCTACATTATCCCATATACCACTAGAGCGAAAATATTGGTACAATGCTTGTGGGATAAGAAGCGTGATTGGGATGACCCGCAGCTGCCAGAAGATCTGCTGAGGTTATGGAGATCATGGGAAGAAGAGCTAATAGATCTGGAGAAAATTTCGCTACCGAGATGCTATTCCAGTCCACATATGGATCTTCCTTCTAGCAGGCGTGACATACACGTGTTTTGTGATGCTTCTGAGAAGGCCTATGGGGCTGTGGCCTATTTGCGTACAGAGGATCACAAAGGCCAAGTTGAGGTTGCATTCCTGGCAGCTAGGTCCCGTGTTGCACCCAGAAAGCAGCAGTCCATACCACGCCTAGAGTTATGTGCGGCTCTCAGTGGTGCCCAGCTCTCCTCCGTCCTTGTCTCTGAACTCACACTCCCCATCTGTTCCTTGACACTCTGGTCAGATTCTATGACTGTGCTTACCTGGCTGTTGTCGAGCTCTTGTCGTTACAAGGTGTTTGTGGGGACTCGAGTGGCGGAAATACAAGAACTTACAGCATCTGCAAACTGGCAGTATATACGTTCCGAAGACAATCCTGCGGACAACATAACACGAGGTAAACATCTCCGTGACCTGGTGAAAGGGAGCCAGTGGAATCAAGGGCCTTCCTTTCTTCAACTGCCACCAGCAATGTGGCCCAAGCAACCCTCCTTGCCAACTGATGAGCAAGGGAACGAGCTACGGCGGTCTGCTTTCTGTGGATCAACTACAGTGATACCCTTGCCTAATCCACAGCAGTATGACACACTAATTAAATTCATGGAGGCATGCCATCATCAGCTTCATGGGGCGGCCAACATCGTAAGCACTGATACACGGAAACAGGTAGAACTACTAGTGCTTCGTCAAACACAGACAGAGTCCTTCCCGGCTGAGATGGCACAACTGAAGTCTGGGAAACCTGTACCCAGTATGAGCAGGCTTGCTTCTCTTTCCCCTGAGTTTGACCTTACCAGTGGACTCATCCGTGTGGGAGGCCGCCTGAGATGCTCTAGTGAGACAGACTTGGATTTAATTCATCCTATCATCCTTGACCCTCAACATCCTGTGACCAGACTCATTGTCAAGGATTATGATGAAAAGCTGCACCACCCCGGTCCAGAACGAGTGTTTGCAGAGATGAGGAGGACCTACTGGGTCTTGCGAGGCCGCGAAGCAGTTCGGCGACACCAACGGCATTGTGTAGAGTGTCGCAGATGGAAGGGGCAACCAGAAGTTCCCCGTATGGCTGATTTGCCACTTGCAAGACAACAGCTCTTTAAACCTGCCTTCTTCTCCACTGGCATGGACTGCTTTGGACCCTACACAATCAAAATTGGACGTCGAAATGAGAAAAGGTGGGGCATATTATTCAAGTGCCTTACGACCAGGGCGGTGTACATAGATCTGCTGACAAGTATAGATTCCGACTCATTCCTGATGGCCCTGAGACGTTTCATCTCTCGACGTGGCAAACCTTACGAGTTGTTGAGTGACCAAGGCACAAACTTTAAGGGCGGAGAACGAGAGCTGAAAGATTCCTTTGCTGCCTTGCACGGTGAGCTTCAAAATCACCTTGCCACCCAACAAATCAAGTTTGTGTACAATCCCCCAGGAGCACCTCACTTTGGTGGATGTTGGGAAAGGGAAATCCGCTCAATCAAAACAGCTCTCCAAGTTACCATTGGAGCACAGACTGTGACGGAAGAAGTCCTGAGAACAGTCTTAACGGAAATTGAAGGGATCCTCAACTCGAAACCTCTTGGCTACACCTCATCGGATATCTCTGACATTGACCCAATAACTCCCAACTGCTTTCTAATCGGACGCAGAGATGCTTCTTTGCCACAAGTGGTTTATCAGGAAACAGAGATACTGAGCCGACGTCGTTGGAGACACAGTCAACTGCTGGCTGACCATTTTTGGAAGCATTTTATTAAATATTATCTACCCAGTCTCCAAGCTCGCCAAAAATGGAGGGCAGATAAAGAGAATCTGCGTGTTGGTGAGGTGGTGATGATCGTGGACCCTCAACTTCCGCGAGCCTTATGGCCAGTGGGGAAAGTCACAGAAGTCTTTCCAGGGGCAGATGATGTTGTAAGGTCAGCCATGGTGGGAACAGAGAAAAGAACATACACTCGCCCTGTGGCTCGTCTTATTAAACTTCCAGCCATAGCCGATGATTAGTGATCTCCTGCGGAGTAAAGACCTTTTGTTGAGATGTACGAATTCAAGGATTGAATTCGGGGGCGGCTGTTCAAAAGGCTTCAGATATTTGACCAATAGCATCCTGTAACGTCAGCAGAGATCCCGTGACAAGGAAGGAAGAAGAACGCAGGTGTGCTGAGTAATGTAGTGAACACGAGATGTCCTGAGATTAATCATCTTAATTGCACGTTAGGTTGGCAGCATCTGGATATTACTGATGTAATATAGTGTGCGTGGATTCAAAGTAAGTGCATATTGTCAATGCTTCTTTATAATATGCAGATTGCTTCCTGCCGCGATTTGGTTGTATATAGCGCCATTGCGCCATGTTAATGTGCATTCTCTGGTTTACTTAAGTAATTATGTCATCCTGTTGTTCTGCAAGAAATGTACACTAAGTCAACTGAAATATATGCTAATGTTTCATAGTGTTAGTTCGCCATTGAAGAGTATTGTTATTATGTATTACAAGCGTTGGTATCATTCATGTGAGAAGAGCACCATCTTGTGGACATTCATAGAATGGCTGTTCTATTTGATTAGAAACCTGTATAAAGGCTCTAAATCGTTGTTGTATTCATTTATGTAAAGAACATTGTGTTATAATCACCTTGTAAGATGTTAAAGTAAACTTATACATATATTTCTGTATTTTGTTCCAGAACCACACCTGTTTAGTTGAATAAGCATCAGTAAAATCATTTAAAGAGATTCTGAAGTCTGCAGAGTGAATTATCTCCAATTGATGTCATTGCACAGTTCTGACCGACTGTCTGCAGGGGTTCGAATCAATGCGAATTAGCACATAATTAACCCTCAATTACACTGGGTCTTGTTTGTTTTCTGACAATCTACTGAACCTACTGGTAACTTGTTTGCCACGTAGCAATAAAAAATATACTAAAAACCTTGATTATTCTGGTTAGTCACATTGAACTGCTTTTATTTTGAACAAGACTGTATATTAAGATTATAAGCTCTTTTATTCAGCAATGATAGATTCAATTGATCAAAAATGATAGTAAAGACATTTGTTACAAAATATATATTTCAAATAATCATTGTTCTTGTGAACTTTTTATTCACCAAAGAGTCTTGAAAAAAATTATTATGATTCCATCACTGTTTGGTAATATGGATTTTCTGTGTCCAAATGTTGTGTGTATTAGCACTATTTGTAAGGGCTTCACATAGGAGGTTGTAAACCTGTCCACATACCTCCACCTTACAAGAATTACCCTAATAAACCAGTAATGACCTGTTTTATTGAGACTGACCAACTGTATGCCTCACCAGTAAAAGTTGCTGTATAAGGGCATCCAGGGACTTATCACGATTGTACGATCACGAACAGTCACATAAAAACCTGATTCACATGGCATATGAAATTGTACAACACTAATACCTATGTTTATATGACTATTCTTTGTCTACTTAAGTGTATGTAGATGCCCAGTCTCTGAACTGAGAATGATGGGTCTGCAGGAGGGTCTTAACTCTCTGTAAGGACAGAGCCAGTTGGCTGTGCTCAGATCAGCGGCCCCTGGCAGTGGGGCAGAGCTGTGACAGGCACTGAATAAACACAAACACCGCTCAGGCCAAGCCTGGCCAGCAGAGCACTCTGTCTCCCCTTGGTCCCAGGAGGAAAAAGAATGCTGAGTAAGCTCCATGTGGGGGTGTATGAGTAGAAACACTGCAGTGCTGCAAGGAAAGACTTTCATCCCAGAAAACAAGGTGGACGGGGCAGGCATATCATTTCAGATGGAGCAGAAGTCTTAGCACAGCACCACTACATCACCAGTTTTAAAAATGTACCAGTGAAGCCTTTGGAATAATTATGATTTTTTTTTTAATGCTCACCACAGCTACATTTGTTTGATAAAAAAATACAATAAAAGATTATTACCGTTTAAAGTGGTGGTTGCATGCGATTTCACTTTTTTAACTTTAGTTAGTGTGTAATGTTGCTGCTTGAGCATACACAGTATCTGCAAAGTTACAGCGCTGAAAGTTCAATGCAAGTTATGGCAGTTTATTGCCTACAAAAATGGCCCGTTTGGACTACAACAAGCTTCTTCCTGGTTTGGTGACATCATAAACCCATGTTAGTCACCACAGATGTGACTTCTGCCCATAATGGTAAGGGGCGTGGTGTTTCCGGACAACCTGTGCTTGGCACTTCAGCCAATAAAAATACATTACACTACATTTGGCTGTCTAACCAATCTAAGACCATTGCGTTTTTTGGAGGGATGGGCTTCATAGAAGCAGGAAGCAAGCGAGCCATTTAAAGGACAGTGGAGACAACTGTGAAATAAAGGTGAAATATAACAAAAATATGGTGTTTAAAAAAAGTTGCTTATACAAATAATTTTTCATTGAAAATTATATTCTTCAGGTTTATACATCCAACATTAAGTATAGCAAATTTAAGTTTGGAAAAATAAAATATATAGATGGATTTTAGGAAGGAGGTCACTCATAAATTTTTATTTAATATAGTTCCATATTTGGGGGTCCTTGGCATTTTGCAAGTTTGAAAACCCTTACTCTAGTCTTCAGTGTCACATGATCCTTCAGAAATAATCTTAGTATGCTGATTTGCTGCTCAATTTGCTGATTTTTTATCAATTATCATCAGTGTTAAATTATTAATAAGGATTCTTGTTATTATCAATGTTGCAAACAGTTTTTGCTGTTTAATTTCTTTGTGGAAAACACAAGAATTTCAGGATTCTTTGATGAATAGAAAATTCAAAAGAACAGCATTCATTTGAAATATAAACTCTTTGTAACATTATAAATGTCTTTACAGTTACTTTTAATCAATTTACTGCACCCTTGCTGAATATAAGTATTCTTTTTTTAAGTATTCTTAACCTACATTTTTAAATGGTAGTGTATACTTTCCACAAAAATATGAAGCAGCACAATTTTTTTTTTTTACTTTGATAATAATAAGAAATGTTCCTTGGGCACCAAATCAGAATATCAGAATGATAGCTGAAGGATCATGTGACACTGAAAACTGGAGTAATGACTGCTAAAAAAAATCAGCTTTAGTACAGAAATAACTTATTTTTTTGCGCAGCTCAGTGACAGCTAACACATCTATACCATCCGTCATGGCAATGATTTGACAATAATAGCTTCTTAACTTTAAATCACGAACTGAACTGCACGTAAATATGTTGTTTACAGTAACGTTACAGTTTGACAGTAGAGTACTGATTTAAAAGTCGATTTATTTAGCCAAACAAAGTAATGTAGAAGCCACTCAAAATAGTCAGTGTAATGTTTACTACTTACCTGCTGCAAATAATCATACTTCAGTTCTCAAAAATGTATATTTATTTAACAAATTGACTAAGCCTTGTTAAATAACTATCGTTTCAACTTAGATGGTGAAGAAGGTGACGTAACTGACATTAGCTACAATGATCGACTGAGTGATCTGTAAGCAACTAAAAAGTAGTAGTAAACATAGTTAGTTTCTGAGTTATGTGTTAATTATGAAATATAAGCTAATGCGGTATCTGACTGTAAATAAACATCAACCATGACTGTTGACATTGTTTATCTGTGGGAATGCTATGAAAAGTCCTCAAGTGCCCTGCACAGCCTGGAACATGATATTTGTGTCCATGATCTGCTGTTTTCGCTATCCTCGCGTGACGCTTGTTTATCTGCTGAACTCTTGTTATTTAACTATGTCAAATTTAATTCAATTTTTCATTCTAGGGCACCTTTAAATTGTAATAATATTGCACAATATTACTATCTTTACTGTAGATTTGAGCAGCTTTTGATCAGATTAAGAGACTGTGTTTTAAAAACATAAAAAGTCTTAATTATTCCAAAGTTTTGACCAGCAGTGTATATTAATTGCAGTCATGCCATCCTATGTACATGAGTATTAAGACACTCGACGTGCATGCATAATTGCACACAAAACACAATTTGCATGTGCATGCTCATCACTCTTGAAAGATCTAGTTTACGCTGAAGCCAAGAGCATTGATTTTATTAAAAATTCACTCGTCTATTTCCATCCCTCCATCCCTGATTCACCCCACACGGCTGTGTCGTTACCCCCTTCTACAGGGATGAATGTCACCGACGGGTTCACGCTCACACTATCGCTTTCATTCGCCCTGTCCTTCTCTCTCTCTGATGCACTAAAACTCTGAGCCCCCCCATCTCTCTCTGCCACTCTCATGTTTGCTCTTTTGTTGTCTATCATCTCTTTGTCAGCTTCTGAAACAAACGTAGTAAAAAAAAAATCTATTTAGACGCATGCACATACAAAAATCCATTTATATATATATATATATACAATGCTAGTTACAGTATCTGATAATTGACATAAATTCTCCATAATCTGATTAGTTACCAAATGCATATGTGTAAACCTCATAGTTTCACTAGACTTGATTTATAGCTGTTGGTTTTGACCATTTATTTTGTTATGTAACCATGCCTAACAGACCTTGAAGGCATAGCAATCCTAATGATCGAATTCGGTGGTAAACGCCGGTATCAGCACACATGGACGCATTAAATCAGATCCATGTCGTACAGATACAAAACACCTTATCTTTGTTTTTCAGATGCCACTATTGACATTTAAAACAGATCTCTCTCCTATTCTGCGGTTACATTAATACGTTTTTAACCACGTCAGGTTATTTATTTCTTCAATGCTGTAAGAATCCTTTTCGCTCATTAGTGGTACTGGTACTAGTACTAGTACTAGTAGTAATAGTGATACTATTGGTTTATAAACTAACATAGTACATCAGGGATTTAATATGAGAGATTGTAGCAGAAATAGCTGCTTTGGCACATAACACATGCAATCTATACCTGCAAATTTTAAATGAACCTTTAACCACATTCAAAAACAATCACAATAGTTTTGGCTGTTATTTTGCAGTATTGTGCTGATCTGTAACAAGAGTACCTGAGGATCTCGCTGTTTGTATGTAAACACTGTCGCGCCATCTGTTGGCCAAACAGAGGAACCGTGCAATAAAAAGGACTGCCAAGTGGCGCATTTCTTTATGCCAGAAATCATCTAGAATCTACTCTGAAACCACTGCTGTCTCAGTAACGGGTGGATATCTGTCAAGTACAAAAAAAAAGAACAGCTTTTGTTTGAAGTCTTTCTACTAGTTTCAATCACACATTTCCACTATGCCTATATCAGACATGGGTAATCAGCAGTTAATGTATTCTTATTAAAGCATGTGGATAGAATAGCTAGGATTTCTGAGATAAACAACATGAGGGGTTTGAGCAGCGATGCCTGCGGTGAAAGGCCTGTACTCAGCACGCCCGACAGACGCTGATACATGGAGGAGACAAACTGCATGCCAGCACGTAGGCAGCAGCTCTCATCTCCTGCCTCTCCTAAACGCATAATCAATCTTACTTAAAACACCTCCCTCTCTGAGACGACAGAGAAACAGCCGTGAGGCACGCAGTATTACTCCCTGACTAACTACAGCATAAAACACACTGTATGTTAGAATGGTACCAAAACTAGAGTGCTGATGCCCAGGCATTTTGGAAGATTTTCAGGACATTGCTATCAGGTTTCTAATATGTTCTGAGTGGATGGTAGCTGACCGCCAATTCTCTATTCACAAAACATCTTATTTTCTAACTAAAGAATACAGTTCTTAAGAATTTTCTAAAGACAAAACTTAAGAAGAATTTGAATTCCTGAAAAGAATGTTCTTAAGGGTAACATCCAACTTGACTTAAATCCCCAAAGGTAAGATGTTTAATGAATGTATTTTCTTGTTTAAACTATTGAGCATTACAACGTAACACTAGCTACATGTAATACAAATTACTATTACTAGGGATGTGCGTGAGTATTCTGAAGTGACACATTATTATGCTGGAAGTAACTTTTTGCTCATTCGAAATTCAGTAACATCTCAACTGAAATAGGGACTTCTTTTAATTACCATTTTCAGCAGTATTCAGCACAAAATAAATATTTGCTAACACTTTAGTTTAGGGTCCAATTATCACTATTAACTAGTTGCTTATTAGCATGTATATTACTTGTATTTTGGCTGGTTTAAAGTACTTATAAAGCACATATTAATGACTTATTCTACATCCCCAATCCTACCCAATGCCTACCCAACACCTAAACTTAAAGGGTTAGTTCACCCAAAAATGAAATTAATGTCATTAATGACTCACCCTAATGTCGTTTCCACACCCGTAAGACCTCCGTTCATCTTCGGAACACAGTATAAGATATTTTATATTTAGTCAGAGAGCGTATCCAAGTGTATGCACACTATACTGTCCATGTCCAGAAAGGGAATAAAAACATCATCAATGTAGTCCATATGTGACATCAGTTATTTAATTAGAATCTCTTGAAGCATCGAAAATACATTTTGGTCCAAAAATAACAAAAACTACGACTTTATTCAGCATTGTCTTCTCTTCCTTGTTTGTGTTCAATCCTCAAATAAAGATTCAAATGGTTGTGAATCAGTGTATTGATTCATGATTCGGATCGCGTGCTAAACTGCTGAAATCACGTGACACTGGCGATCCAAATCATTGATCGATTCATTTTACTTTACTGAACCTTTGTAGCAATGGCTTCCACAGACGGCACCCGGTTACAGCTTGCTCTGCGCCCTTACTTCGTATCAGCACAACACCTCACTTTCCTCACGCTGCTTCCAAAACTTCCCCACTACGTCTCTACAATACTGATGGAAGACGAAGCTGACAGAAGTGATTTTCTCATGCATATTAATTAAATTATATTTTATGGATACTACAGCACAGTGATTGGATTGAATTAACTTTATGTCATGAATATATGTCGAGAATCGCTCGAAACGGTCAACGTCAGCATGTTCCCACCAGCCCATACATGAGCCGAGAAAATTTTTGTATGTTGCTCCGACTCAGCTTTTCAAACCGGAAGACAGAAATCGCTCTGAAAAATGAAAAAAAAAAAAAAAAAAAAAATCACATATGAATAACATTAATTAGTACATTTAGTGTTTTCAATGATGTGAAGCCTATACATATCTGTTTACATCTCAAAAAAAGTGCTTTGGGGTTTCATGACCCTTTAAAAAGACTGTCATGAATCCAGCCCCTGGTCTCGATATGGTTCAGGGATTATCTACAGATTATCTACGATATATCATTTATATATGATTAATTGTTTTATCCATTTTATTGTCTGCCAGGTAGAAATTGTTTGTCTGCTTAAATTTAAAATTAGGAGGTAATGCCAAAGATTATTATTACTTCTGTTCTGTGGGGTCTGTGCAAATCCCTAACCCCAAAACTACAAAATTAGCAATAATAATAGTGTTTGCCATAGCAAGCAATGATGTTAGTGCATCAGCGTTGTTTCAATCTCAGACAGGTTCTCACTAGCCTGAATGCCAGCCGAACTCAACCCCGTCCACAACATTTGAGCTCGGGCAATTCGGTCTGGACTTGATGCATAGAGGAGTAGCTAATTATGCCCAAATAGAAACTGTTGGGATCAATCAAATTGTCAGGGCGGGCTTTAGACGATTATGGACAGATGATAAACAGTTACGTAATCCTCCACGTCATCAAAGGCGCTTGGGTTGAAATTCTTCAAATCCTAAACAGAGAACTTGTTCGCATATGCATTCACCTTCACTATTTTTCTCAGAAATGATGATCATGTTGGTAAGTACTCGGTGTGTCCCTAAATTCTTTATTTTACAACACCTGCAAAGATCGTTTACACCGTGTTTGCAGACAGGGTTGGCGAGTTTTTACAACAAAACCCACCAACTACTAGCCCAAAACAATAGCTTCTCTGGGGGTTCTGCTGAAAAAAATTGCGTTTAGGGGGGGTAAAACGTTTATTATTTTGGCAAGGTTGCCTGCTAAAGTTTGCATTCCTGGGTATATATCACATAATTGAGGTCGCTTTAACCTGCGAACATGGAAAACAACCCTCGGGAAACCACAGACTTGACAACACAGTGCAGTCGAGTTCTGTTGATATTTGACAACTAATGTTATCAAATGTCGCTCCGTTGCTCTGATTGGTTGTAGGTTTATCCAATTGAATTTTTTCCGGGTTCGGTTGAAACGTCCCATAATTATATCCCAATGGAGCAGAATCAGACTCATATTATGACTAGAATTCAGGCGACATCAGGCTAGGTTCTCACCTTTCAGTCGGTGAAATCAAACTCCGCAGACCTTTTCTGAATGTTTTTATTGAATGGCATCTTGAAGTCATCAAAGTCCACCTCAAAACTGAAAAGCTGCCTCCTCCTTGCCTTCTTCTCCATCAGCTCGTCGGTGGTCGGCTGATTTTGCCACGTCTACAACAAACAGGAAAAACAAATATCTGACCTGAAATGTGCTAATCTTTTGGCAACATGACATATTCTTTCTTTCACTAGAAGTTTGTACACACATATCTGTGTGTATAACATATACCCCTGGTTTACATATACCCCTGGGTAACATATACCCAACAGACATGGCTTAAGCTTAGTTCCGGACTTAAATGCATGTTTGAGCATGTTTTAACTAAAAGCAACTTGCACTAATCTTAAAATATATCAGTGCTAATGTTTTGCCTCAAGATACACACCAGTAATTGTTTTTCTAAGGCATGTTTATAAAAGATACTTAGATGTCCTAATTTTACTATGGCGTAACTCTTGCTTAACTAAACTTTGTCTGTGAAACCAGGCCATTTTTATATATTTTTCTACATTTAAGATAAAATAAGAAAGAAAGAAAAACTTATTCAGTCTTGGTGAATAATTATTTAAATAAGTATGCGATGTTTTAATTATTTAACAAAGTCTTATATTTCAGAGTAACAAATAAGTTCTACATACAATGCATCTGAAAATGTGTAGTTTTGGCCTATATAAAAAGGTGCGCCACATGTTTTCTGGTGTTTTTGAAAATGGCATGCTTGGCATGGCATTATTTAAAGATCTTGCTGCATGTGCTTTTATGGAAAATGTGAGCATGAGGATACATTTGCAAAGAGGAATGTATCCTTACTGTGCCTACAGCCCTTATATGGAGACATTAGAATGAGAGTTATAGTAAGAACATATGTGCACACACACACCTGTTTTTGCATGAAAACACGCTATTATTAGTACATGAGGCCCAGTGCGATGCTCACACAGGCCTCACATTTCTCTCTGTGCACACCTGCGTGTGGTGTCCAGCTTACCGTTCTTGGCACAAAACTGATGTCCAATTTGTTAAGCTTTCCGCTGGTGATCTGAGTGCTGTGCACGATAACACTGTCTTTCTTCATTGCTTTCTTGACTGCTGAGTTTGAGGAGGCTGTGGGAGTGGGAATGGTGCCCTGCTGGGAAGATAAAGCGCTAACACCGTAATCAAGACACAGTGGACGTGATGACACATTGACAATGGTGTGACTTTCAACAAAGGTTCAGCGGGGTTTCCCTGAGCGCACTAACAGAGTCACAAAGCCGCCAGTGCCTTGTTGGGGGGTAATATAACACGTCTGGACTCATTTACTTACTCTTTGCTTGGGTTTTCATTTGCAGTGTCATCTCATTTTTATGGCCAGATGGTTTTGATCACAGCTCTTACACCATTTCAATATTAGTTTTGCAATGACGCAGCAATTTAAAAATGAAACCTTAAATTGTTGTAAATAGTAATTTACTACTAATGTTTTTTCTACATAACAATAAATACTGATATTGCAGTATAATGATATTGCAACCCCATATTATTGGATACTTCTGGTCGCAGAATAAATAGGTAATTAATTTAAAAAGCGTGAATTGCACATCTAAAAACATTTGCTATTGTGTGGTGTGTCATCTGAGCCATTGGTCGAGTCAAGTCACCTTTATTTACAGTGCCTTGCGAAAGTATTCGCCCCCCTTGAACTTTGCGACCTTTTGCCACATTTCAGGCTTCAAGCATAAAGATATAAAACTGTAATTTTTTGTGAAGAATCAACAACAAGTGGGACACAATCATGAAGTGGAATGACATTTATTGGATATTTCAAACTTTTTTAACAAATCAAAAACTGAAAAATTGGGTGTGCAAAATTATTCGGCCCCTTTACTTTCAGTGCAGCAAACTCTCTCCAGAAGTTCAGTGAGGATCTCTGAATGATCCAATGTTGACCTAAATGACTAATGATGATAAATAGAATTCACCTGTGTGTAATCAAGTCTCCATATAAATGCACCTGCTCTGTGATAGCCTCAGAGGTCCGTTTAAAGCGTAGAGAGCATCATGAAGAAATGGGAACACACCAGGCAGGTCCGAGATACTGTTGTGGAGAAGTTTAAAGCCGTATTTGGATACAAAAACATTTCCCAAGCTTTAAACATCCCAAGGAGCACTGTTAAAGCGATAATATTGAAATGGAAGGAGTATCAGACCACTGCAAATCTACCAAGACCTGGCCGTCCCTCTAAACTTTCAGCTCATACAAGGAGAACACTGATCAGAGATGCAGCCAAGAGGCCCATGATCACTCTGGATGAACTGCAGAGATCTACAGCTGAGGTGGGAGACTCTGTCCATAGGACAACAATCAGTCGTATACTTCAAAAATCTGGCCTTTATGGAATAGTGGCAAGAAGAAAGCCATTTCTTAAAGATATCGATAAAAAGTGTCATTTAAAGTTTGCCACAAACCACCTGGGAGACGCACCAAACATGTGGAAGAAGGTTCTCTGGTCAGATGAAACCAAAATTTAACTTTTTGGCAACAATGCAAAACATTATGTTTGGCGTAAAAGCAACACAGCTCATCACCCTGAACACACCATCCCCACTGTCAAACATGGTGGTGGCAGCATCATGGTTTGGGCCTGCTTTTCTTCAGCAGGGACAGGGAAGATGGTTAAAATTGATGGGAAGATGGATAGAGCCAAATACAGGACCATTCTGGAAGAAAACTTGATGGAGTCTGCAAAAGACCTGAGACTGGGACGGAGATTTGTCTTCCAACAAGACAATGATCCAAAACGTAAAGCAAAATCTACAATGGAATGGTTCAAAAATAAACATATCCAGGTGTTAGAATGGCCAAGTCAAAGTCCAGACCTGAATCCAATCGAGAATCTGTGGCAAGAACTGAAAACTGCTGTTCACAAACGCTCTCCATCCAACCTCACTGAGCTCGAGCTGTTCTGCAAGGAGGAATGGGCAAAAATTTCAGTCTCTCGATGTGCAAAACTGATAGAGACATACCCCAAGCGGCTTACAGCTGTAATCGCAGTAAAAGGTGGCGCTACAAAGTATTAACTTAAGGGGGCCAAATAAGCCCAATTTTTCAGTTTTTGGTTTGTTAAAAAAGTTTGAAATATCCAATAAATTTCGCTCCACTTCATGATTGTGTCCCACTTGTTGTTGATTCTTCACAAAACGCAGTTTTATATCTTAAAACCTGTATTTAAAATCTGTATTTCAGTAAAATCAGTTTTATAAAGGACAAATATTTGTTGGAATATTGTCCTGTTTAACACTGTGAAGCTGCTTTGAAACAATCATCATTGAAAAAGTACTATATAAATAAAGTTGATTGATTGATTGATCTTTATGTTTGAAGCCTAAAATGTGGCAAAAGGTCGCAAAGTTCAAGGGGGCCGAATACTTTCGCAAGGCACTGTATATAGCGCTTTATACAATACAGATTGTTTGATAACAGGAAAATGATTCAATGATGAAACAGTTCATTTTGGCATATTGTCATTGTTCAGCTGAAGTCAGTTCATCCCTTGTAAAGATCATCAATTATTAAATAATTAATTTAATGTATAAAATAGTTCTGCATTAAAACAATGATGTCGTCATCCAGCTCAGTTCAGTTATCATCCAATTGTGTCAGCGCTGTCAAATCAATAATATTGTTGAACATTAAGTGTATTAATATTGAATATTAAAGGGATAGTTCACCCAAAAATAAAAATTACCCCATGATTTACTCACCCTCAGCCATCCTAGGTGTGTATGACATTCTTCTTTCAGACAAATACAGTCAGAGTTATATAAAAAAAATGTCCTGGCTAATTCAAGCATTATAATGGCAGCCAAAAATGTAAAGTCCAAAAAAGTGTCCATCCATTCTAAAAGTAAATTCCTACAGCTCAGAGGGATTAATAAAGGCCTTCTGACGCAAACTGATGGGTCTGTGTAAGAAAAATATCCATATTTAAAACTTTATAAAGGAAAATATCTAGCTTTCGCCAGACAGCCAGTGTAATTCAAAACACTTACTCTATGTCTGACGTCATGTGTTGCGCATTTACACTTTTTCCGTTGCGAAGTTACAGAAGCTATATATTTTACTTTATAATGTGTTAAATATGGATATTTTGTTTACTAGTCCAGAAGCCCTTTATTAACTCCCCGAAGCTGTGTGGATTACTTTTATAATTGATTGTGACAAGCAGTATGGGCAAGTGTTGCTCTCTCGGAGAAGCTTGGAAGCATAAAGGGAGGAGCGACGACAGTGAGAACGAGAGGACCAGGCCTGGATTTTATGTTGTGTTTTGTTTAGATTTTGTTATGTGTGTGCGGTAGTCGTCCATAAGGAGGCTGCCATTTTTACTTTCAGTTTGTTTAATTATTTATTTATTATTAAGTCTTTTGAACGTTCCCCGGTTTCAGCCTCTTTCTTTCCTGAACAAAGAACTGCATTAGATCAATAAATGAACTTTTTTTTTGCTTTATATTTTGGGCTGCCATTCACTGCTATTATAAACCTTGAATTTGCCAGGACATTTTTTATATAACTCTGATTGTATTCGTCATGTCATACATACCTAGGATGGCTTGAGAGTGAGTAAATCATTGGGTCATTTTCATTTTTGGGTGAACTAAACTTTTAATATTTAACATTATTGGTGTCAGTATAAAGCCCAGGCTCATTGTAAAAACAAACAAAAAATAACTAAAATAGTGTCTTCAAAGTATATTTTAAAGATATTGAAACATATTTTCCCTTGATATCATAGCACATGTTTGAGTAATTTAAGAATTGTCTATTTTGATTCATGGTGACTTAGAAAAAAAG
The DNA here is from genome assembly GCF_024679245.1 of Pseudorasbora parva. Lineage (NCBI taxonomy): Eukaryota > Metazoa > Chordata > Actinopteri > Cypriniformes > Gobionidae > Pseudorasbora > Pseudorasbora parva. The sequence goes on along the minus strand of NC_090186.1, from coordinate 32,038,328 downwards.
GTATGCATGTGCAGTAAATCACATACAGTACACTTGCTCTACCTTTTCTTTTGTAGAGCCAGGGGTTGAGGCTGGCGTTGTTTTACGGTGGACTCTGACAGGCTGGGGCTTCTTGTTGTCCTTAGGTCTAGGTAGCGTTTTAATCTTAGCCTGGATCAAGTCCACCACTCTGAAGTCTGCATAAGCATGGGCAACATCCAAGCAATTTTGCTCTGCAATTAAAAGATTAAAATGTCCTGACTCAAATGACAGCAGTGGTCAGTCTCACAGATTTATTGCACTGTAAATCAGGGTGTTCATAAGAGCGCTCCAGCAAAGATGAGGTGGCATTGTGGGAATGATGTAGAAAAGTCTGCACAGGTTGAGAATGATTACAAATTTGCCTCAATAGATTTATGTTCCATCCGTAGGTGAAAGCAGTGTATGTGTAGTAAAACAATACAAACGGGGCAAAAAATGCATTTTAAATTTAGAAACATTTTGATTCCTGCCTCTTGTCCCTCAAGAGTTTGGTCCACCATGCACCTCACCTACACACACAAAAGTCCAATGGATTATATGTTTATTGTCCCCCCAACTGTTAGATGACATTTACACCCATGGTTCCATCAGATGTTGAAATTGTAAAATAACTGTTCTTTGCTAGAAAGTGGACTGTACCTGTCTTATTTACAGCATTGATCTTTGCCCCAGCTTTGATGAGGTATTCCACACAGGACGGCCTACAGCTCTCAATTGCTCTCATTAGGGGAGTGGCTCCATTGAGGGTAGGCGCGTCCACAGAAGCTCCTGCCTCCAGAAGTAACTGTATGGTGTCCAGCTGTCCTGCATGACAGGCATGGTGCAGAGGAGTCCAGTTGAACTGATCACATGCATTCACATCAGCCCTGTGATGAGATTACCATGTGGATATAATAAATATAATAAACGTATTCCTTAAAGGGATAGTCCAACCAAAAATAAAACTTCTGTCATTTACTCCCACTTGTGTCATTCCAATCCTATATGACTTTCTATCTTCTGTTTGAAGAATGTTGTTAACCAACAGTTTCTGTTCCCATTGAATGTTTTGTCCATACAATGGAAAAGAAATGACAAACAAAACTCTTTGATTACCAACATTCTACCAACTATCTTTTTTTATGCTCTGCAGAAAAAGAAATGCGAACAGGTTTGGAATGATACGAGGGTGAGTAACTTGGCTATTTTTGTTTTTGGGTGGACTATCCTTTTAAAGTCAACACTTAGAAGTTCATAAGACTTACCCATTATCAAGAAGGAACTTTGCGACTTCAAAGTTCCCACTTGCACATGCTGCCATGAGTGGTGTCTTGTAGAAGCGATCTTTCACATCTACTGGAACCTTTTGGTTGAGTGCTAACCTAAGAGACTCAATATCTCCTGTTTTAGCACAGTAGTTCATGTTTATATATATCTTTTCGGGCTCTTCGATATACCATGTTGTATCATCTTCAATAGGATGTCCTGGTCGATGGTCCCGGTCATATCTGTAGGTATCTGTAGCATGCTGGTAGCTTTCAATCATAAAATGCGGTGGCCCACCATCATCACGCCGATGAATGAGATCGGGTGGAACAGTGCAGATTGGCATCGGTGGAATGTACTTACTCTTTTTGGTCTTTCCTGCCTTGGTTGCCTTCTTCTTCTTAGGCCCATAAGATGCCATAACGTATATCTTTGGAAGATATTTGAGACCTCTTAGAAAGTCATTTATATGTATAAAGCCCTCTCTTCTCCTATCAAGAGCAAGCAGAAGAGTATGAATTTGGTTATCATCTAGAGGAGCATGAAGTTCCTGAAGAACAGACACAAACGTCGCCCTGGACACCACCTCTATTCCAGTGATGCCGTGTGAAGCAGACTCAAAAGCACTTCTTAGCGCATTCTCGTTTTCATGAGACCAGTCGTGAAGCGTCAAAGCCCATGGTTCATTTGTGCCGCCCATCCCTTTTGAAAACTTTCCATGGAGTCGTTCAGCCTTCTTAAGCTCTTTTACAGTAGCTTTGTGGCCACAGTCCTTAGCAATCTGACGAGGAAGCAGGCCTTCTTGGTTCTTCAATTTGGGATTGCATCCTGAAGTAGGAATATGAGTCATAAAGGTGTGAAATATCATATAATAAATCATGTTCCATGAAAAGCATGATTGCTTTTATGGTATGGCTTACATGATTTGGGGAAAGTTTTTGTACATTTTTCTGATAAAAATCACAATTACGATTTAAAATGCTTTTTGTTTTAGTAGGGCTGCACATTTTATTATTGTTACTAAATTAAAATATTAGAAATATTGCTATTTCAATACTATTGTACTATTTACTATTGTACTAGCACATTCATTTTATAGTACAATTGTAAAATTATAGTACTAATGTGAAAACCATATTTACTTACTAATAAGCATCAAGCTTTTAATTAAGAAGAATACAGCAGGGGGACCTTAAAGTTTTGAAGCAACATTTAATGCGAACTGTGCCAGTCTGAAATACTAAAAAAACACTGGATCATGAGTTGCTCCTGGCAAAAAACCACACAGTGCCCTGCTTCACTCAGAAACATAATCTGCATATTTATTCATTTAAATCACAGCCTTGATTCTTGTTAATATGGCTAATTCATATTGTGATTTGTATGGTTGTGGGTTTTTTTTAAAATCACGTCTATCTATCTGGAAACAGGAAAAAAATATTGATGACTCATCCTGCACTACACAGATTTCTGTCCAGTCAAATTCTCTCTACAATGAGAATGTTGAATGAAAGGAAAATAAACTTTCCCTATAAAATAAAAGGAATAAATAAAGATGATGTGGAGAATAACCACAAAGTGCAATGATATATAAGCTTTTTTTGTTTGTTTTAAGCTATAGTTGTTGTACAAGCTATTGATTTGACTGATATTCTTCAGACATTTTAGAATTTACAAATATGATTTTTAAATTTACAAATATGATAATTAAGTTTTTTTTACACCAATCTGCCTAAAAAATGAGTAACAAGCAGCACCTTCTCCTCTGGTTTAATGATTTCGTATGCCTGTCTGAATTGATTTACCTCTTTGAGCTAGAAACCTGCAGCAATCTGTGTAGCCACCTGAGGCAGCAAAGTGCAGCGGCGTATCCCCCTCTGTTGTTACCGCTCCAAAATCTGCTGCATATGCAGACAGCACCTTAATGATCTGGAAATAACATATCTAGAGTTAAAAACAGTGATCATAATCACTGGGAGAAATACATAGGCTAATGTCCGTTTTATTCAAAAGCAGCACATTTGATGACTTTTTATGTAATAGAAGAATACAACAATATAAGTGACACTCACTTCAAAAAAGCCTTTTTCAGCCGCAAAGTGAGCTGAGTGGAATCGCTTCTTATCCACAGCATTGACATTTCCTCCTCTTTTGAGGATGGCTCTCACTAGATCTATCGCTCCTGCTTTGGTGGCCTCCATCAGAGCTGTCCGTCCGGTTTTCTGGAATATCATGCACACAAAATCAATCTACCAACACCCGCAACAGAGCTAGTACATGTTATTCAGTGTAGTCAATGTAATGCTTGCTTATGAACAAGAGGTTTGGTATATGAAATAACATGCCTTTAATTTCAGAAGGTCAGTTTTTTTTAATCCAGTTTTGGGAAAGAGGACTCAAATATACCATTATCAATTACACAACATTAGCATACTTGATTTGTGGCATTGGGGTCCGCTCCTCTCTCTAGGATACTGAGACACATTCCCTCACAGTCCTGAGCTTGCTCGCAGGCCAACAAGAAAACCGGCATCCCAGTTTCTGAAACATTGTTGACATCTGCATTGCCTTTGAGTGCCACCTGGAGGCAGCGCATGTGCCTTTTGGTGGGTTGAATGCAGTAGAAGAGCAAGCCTGGGAGAGAAGCCAGAGTACGGATTACTTAGATAGGTTTACATGCTAACTGTCCGTGCCCTGATCTGTAATTAGATAGACTGCATACAGTAAATCTCCATTTAAAAATCTATTTATGTAAATCTATTTATGATCTCTGTCGACTATGTGGTTCCTGTCAAATTGTTTTATGAAGAATTATTTCTTGTGAGGTGTCAAAAACGGTAAGCCTACAGTAAGCATCTAACCCTTGAGAGAAAGTGAGCTATTGTATATTTATAAATAAAATGATTGTGTATTCACAGTTTATTGATTTTCGCCAATTATTTACCCTGCCACTGACAAAAGCTTTTAACAGTTCTACACATCATTTTTTGTAATGGATAAGATTTTATTATAAAATAAAATAATTGAAAACGTACCCTTCCCTTCTTTGTCTACAAGTTTCATGTCCGCGTTCCTCTTGGCCAGTAGAGACACGATACCGTCATATCCGAGCTCTGCGGCCAGCATCAGCGGTGTCCGCCCCCTCCTGTCCTGCACGTCTGGATGGGCACCCTGAGCTAAGAGGAACTCCAGCATGTCGGGATTGTTGGCCACCGATGCCAGGTGCAGGACGCCGTTTCCCTCGTCTGGCTCGGTGAGATTGATGAGGTCATTAACACCCATGCTGATTAATTTCTCTATGTATGACTTTTCTCCATCCTGGACACACTGCAGCAGCCGGTAGATCTGCAAAACTTCAAGCCTTCCCTTGGCCAAGGTGCATGACATTATGAACCTTAAAATATTAAAAAATATATGGTATAATTTGCATATTTTCTTTGTGTTTTGAAAGCATTACATAATCAAAAGCATTAATTGAAAGCATAATTTTTTTTATCAAAGTACAATTAAAACATTAATTTTGAATAAATTTTCTCCCAAAACACTAAGCAGCAACAAAAACCAACACAAATAGGATATTTGTGAGCTTACGTATATATATAAATATATATGCAGTTATCCTTACAAAACAATTTATATATATATATACTGCTGTCAGTATACAAAAAAATAAGAACGTATACTTTCAGTCTACTTTTTATGTACTTATAAATATATACTTTTTAAAAATATACTTTTTCAGAGATATTAAGTCAAGTATACTTGACTTTTACTGATAGAAAAATCTTAAATTCTTAAGTTTAAATAGCCTACTTAAAATTATAATTAAGTTTTATAAGTCTACTTGGCTTGTAGTTGTGTTTACTCTTTAGACTGCGTTTGTTACATTATTTTACGTAAACTGGTATCCGATACAATAGATTTCTTTTAAAATATTGACTTGACTTATATGTTTTCTGTTCTGAGTATGTAATTGTTGTGTAGTTCACTGACATAGGATTTTACTTAAAATCTACTTTAAGTACATTTAAAGGACAGGTATATTTGATAAAGATAAAAATAGCCTAAATAAGAACATAGACAATAGTATACTTAAAGTGCAAAAAAATAATATATAAATAACTAGCTATAAAAAAATTGTTCCAAGTATTTAAATTAGTAAACAGTATGCCTATAACTTAGTTGCAGTACAAACGAAAAACGTAGTTGTAAACTACTACTCAATGTTTACTAGTGTTAAATTTAAAAATACTTAAAAATATAAGTTACGTTCATACTAAAAAGTGGGCCAATTTAGACTCAAGTAGTAACTTACTAAAACAGTACGCTTACAAGTTTACTACTACTACTACATTGAATTAGTATACTTAACTTACTACAAAAAGTATTTATTTTTTTAATAGCATGTACACATTTCTATTTTTTACACTCACGTTAGACCACTATTCAGACTATTCAGTAAAACGAATGTAATTTTCTTTTGGGACCAATGAGTTTTCCCCTCACGTTATTAAAGATGTTTTAGTTTAGAAACTATAGCTATAGTCAGTATCGAATCACCAAGTTTTGCAAGACTATATTCGATGTCAAACAATAATAAGATTATCTTACCTGTAGTCGATGTTTAAAATCAACAGTAATGTTAAGTAAATGTTAGAGTCAACATTTTTTCCAGGCGCGTCTCTCTATGCTCTCTGTGTGTCTCTATGGCAACAGCACGCCGTGGCCCGTGAACTCTTGAAAAGCTTCTTCAAGAAGTAGCCTAAATTCCGCCTCATTGTCCCCGCCTCTTTTTAATGTAGAAGCGGCCTCAGCAGGTAGAATTACCGCACTTTTACGTGATCACTTGACCGGTTGTGACGAGGAAGGGCCTATCAGATTTCATGGTAACTTCTTCAAGCGTGAGTAACTTTTTGTACGAGTGACAGTAGGTGACATCTATCACAAAGAGAGGCATCTTCGCGCCATACTCATATAGGTCGAAGTCATGCATAATTTAATCTGTTATCACTTCAACCCGACCTCAATCCTTCTCTGGAAGAGTGGGGTTCAACAAGAAACCTTGGGGAAGATTTAAGATTGTCCACTAGAGGACGCTAAATGTATATATATTAGTGGAGTGGCCCGCGCTTTTTCAGCCTATGAGACTTACTTTAGGGCGGGTTTTAGAGGCAGAGAGAGCGTTGGTTGAAGGGAAGCAACAGCATAACACTCATGATAACACTATGAAAAACAAAACACTAACAAATGCATTATAATTTTTTAAGACAATGAAATATAGGCTTTTGGAAAATAACTTCTTTACACAAAAATCCAATTATTTAAAAAATGTTTTTTATTAAAAACCAGCATTGCAAATATAGTGTATCCAATACTCCACATTCAGTTTGGATAACAACATAATCTGAAGACTGTTTGGATTGCACAACAGTCAGATACACTTTATTTACTGAATTATAATACTGCTGTGTAATGCCTGTGTAAGTACGTTCACGTTGAAATTGTCAGATATAAAGATATGGTTCTGGCTACACCTGATGTTACCTGGTCCAACTGCAAATCAGCTCTTACTGCAAAACATTTTGAAGTAATATTTATAAAGGCCTTTTAAGGAAATCCTCTCGTCTGAAGATTAAATGGACTGAATGGTCGAGGTTTTATCTCACAGTACAAGACTGTCCAGTGCAAAGTCCTTTAAACCCTTTTGTATTAAAGAAAACATTAGGCATAGACCACCAAGACAACAAAGGTCACACAAATACATGTCTGGCAAAGATACAGATTCTGAGCTGTTAGATTTAGTCTATTTAGAGATCCGCAGTCCAAAGAGACTAAATAAAAATCCATTGACAAAAAAGATAGCCAGAATGTAATCTTTTCTGCATCTGGCATAAACAACATTGATAGTTTTCTTTGGAAGAGTTACCAGAGAAGTTTCTTGAGCTTTAGCTGCTGGCATGACTAAAAATGTCCCTCTCTGCACAGCATGCTTTATTTTAATTCATCCTTTTATAGTTACTTTTCCAAATTTGGAGATTAAGTGAAGAAATGTGCAGCAAATATAAAATAATAAAACAGTAAGGGAATAGGAAATTATAAAAAATATTGTGTAATATTTATTGCATCCATTTTAAGAAAAAATATTTCCTAATTCTAAAATGAAACCACAGATGTGGCTCGGATCCATTTTTGTTCAGTGTTCTTTAGGTGTATTTTGGTGAAGCTACACTGGTTGGCTGGTAAATGTCAAAGAATTGTAGCAGTGTGATGCTGTTTAAAAAATTAATTGCATTTGTGCTTCTCGCATAGGTCAGCTGTGGTTTTTGTATTAGTGTTCTCTGAAGGCATGATCACAGCATATCTAATGAAAAATAAAGAAAAACTTGAAAAGGTCTGATACTAACTTTGGCATATATATGCTAACTTTCTCTGCTTTTCTCAGTTGCTGGGGCTGGAGATTGAACATCACATAATGTACAGAATAGTTCTTAGCTGACAAAAACTTTTCAAATGTACAAACAATAAATGTGCCTGCTTCTGAAGGGTGTTTCCCACATAGTTGTGCTTATGTACTGTTTCTGCCTTTTCTAAATAAAAAAAACATTAAACAAAACAAAATGCAATATCCATGTATTTATTTACTTGGGAAGTGCTGTAAATACACTGTATTGTGCACATGTGTATACACTAAATAATGCACTGCAATACACTGCCTACCTTTTTTATACTCTTATGTGGATATCCTGTAAATAGTCTTTACAGAGTTGTTCACAAGATGCATGCAATGTGTAATCACTGATAACATACATTTGCTTCCTACAGTGTATTGTAGGTAAATATCCACCTCATCTAGTGCTCTTTTTGTTTTCTTTTTCAGTTTGTGAAACCACTGCAAACTATTCAGTGTGTGAGCAAACCATCCAAATGAATTGAACTGAATTGTAAACAAATGTAGAATTTTTGCTAAACCGTTTGAGCAATTAAATCAAGAGTGCTTAATTCATAAATGTGGCACCACTAGTTCCGATTCTAAAAAGCTGATGACAGGATTACTGAAATATTATCAGGGAAAACCCATTCTCTGGCTAGTATGTGCTAATATCCGTTCTCAGACAAGGATTTATCGGTAATGTTTACTGAAGAAAGAGATATTTAAAGGGTCTAGCAACACCACTGCTGACAACCACAAATTATCTATATTTTCATGTAAAAAACATTCAAAAAATCACCTTTAAATACGCACTAAGATGGAGGTTTATAGTTCAGATCTAAACACTGATGCAAATCAGTAATTTGACACTTCAAATAAAGATTTCATTAGGTTATTGTATAATTATGTAAAATATTCCACTTGAGTCCTATCCCAGTTCGACAGTCACTCATTCTCATCTCTTCCGGGACAACAAGAGATGTGAATGGGCTAGATTTTTAGAAAGATCTTTGCTGCTCCCAGCTGTATTTTAATATAAGCAAACATAGCCACTCACATACAGTATGAACATATATGATATGCCATTCAAGAATAAAATGTAAAAAACATAACCATATAAACATTTCAGTTCATAGGTCTGATAAAAGATAAATATATCCATCTTGTGTGTCTTCATGGCCTGTTATAAATCAAACCTGCATATATTTTGTATCATAAACCTTATTCAACATTGAATATGTAAAAGTGTTCTTAAAAAATAATTTGTCAAAATACAACTTTTTACATCTGAATTGTCCTTAGTCTCAGAAGGGTCTTACAATCTGTCCTCCGTTTCCTCGTAGAGCAACATCCCGCTGAAGATCGTCAGGGGCTCCACTGAGTGGGCAAGTTTACCTGTGACCAGGTCGATGAAGACAGTATCTCCCTCCTCTAGAGGAAGTATGATGTTGAAGATGACCATGGAGCCAGGAGTGTGCCGCGCCTCAGCCATGGGTTTCTCAAGACCCTCGGGCTGATAGCCTGCCGAATCTCCGCGGGCAATACCATAATTGGATTTAGACAAGACTGCCTCAATCTTGACATTCTTGTGACCTGTCAGGACTGCGCTGAAGAAGTATCGCCCCTTCACCGGAGCAGTGAACATACCTGTCAAAATACATTTGGTAAGAGAATTTATCATTTTTATCTTTAAAGGTGGGGTGAGTCTTATTTCAAAACCGTTTTAGAAAAAGGACACGGGCCGAGTGGAATAACAAACTTGTAGCCAATCAGCAGGTAAAGGGGCGTGTCTACTATTGATGGTGAGAAGAGCGCTCTCGCTCTGAGCACGTCATTATTCAAAACACACGAGTCACACATGACGGACATTAGCCGAGAACTAGCCTAATATATGCTGCTTGACTATGCTCGTTTCATGTTCGCTTGTTAGTCCATTTGCGATCGTATTGTGTCTCACTTCAGCGATGATAAAACCCTGTTCATTTCCACACCGTATGGAGCATCTAAATCTCCTCCCTGTGTGCTTCAAGCATCAGCTCACACAATTTCTCCGACAAGTAAGATACTATACTCCTAATATATGTTTGCTTACTCTTTTCATGATCTATATAACCCTTATCCAGTCAAAATTGTAATATGTCGTTTGCTGGACTGTCGTGCTTGTGTTCTATAGAGTTGTTCATGAGAACGGTTTGTGATTTTGTGATCGCTATGACTCTAATCTTGTCATAACTGTAATATGTCGTAAGTTGGACTGTCGGCTCGTGCTATAGAGATGTTCATGAGAACAGTTTGTGATTTTGTGATCGCTATGACTCTAATCTTGTCATAACTGTAATATGTCGTAAGTTGGACTGTCGGCTCGTGCTATAGAGATGTTCATGAGAACAGTTTGTGATTTTGTGATCGCTATGACTCTAATCTTGTCATAACTGTAATATGTCGTTAGCTGGACTGGACTGTGTGCTTGTGTACTATCGAGTTGTTCATGAGAACGGTTTGTGTGTGTTTTTGTGATTGCTGTAACTCTAATCTTGTCATAATTGTAATATGTTCGTTATTGGAATGTCTTGCTCGTACTATCGAGTTGTTCACAAGAACAGTTTGTGTTTTTGTGATAGAAGGGATGACTTTTTCATTGAATATATTCGACCTGGATTAGATACACAGAGATTCTGCCATAGCCGTTGATGCCTCTGGGGTTACGTGTGGGGTGGCGCTATCAAAATAGGGGCGAGACCCTTTTGGGGATAGGGGTGTGTTTGTTTTGTTGATTTGAAATACCAACAACGGTCACCAGATAGCAGTTACCCCACCTTTAATTCAGATCATTACAACATGCTTGGCTTTAACATACATACCCGTCTTTGGATTGTAGGCCCTTCTTTCATTTACAAAGACGCTGTTAAAGACAATAGTGCCTGCACTGTCTTGTGGTCGTGTGAGTGCTGCTGAGAATGACAGTCTTGGAATGTTGGCATCCTCTCCGGGAGGTCCTGGTAAGAAGGAGATGAACAGAGAAAAAACTTTTTTATTATATTTATTAATATAAAGTCAAATCATTTGAATAGTAGAAGCAAAAGTCATGGAAGTATTAATAGTAAGAATACTGACCTTCTTCACCTCTGAGGCCTAGAAGACAAATAAGAAAAATGTGCAGGAAAATATAATTAATTTGTCCATTTAAAAACACGGTTCTGTTAAAATTGTGAAAACATTCATTCATTCATTTACCTGGAGGTCCTATTGGCCCCACTTTCCCTTGCGGCCCTTCTCTGCCTGGAGGTCCTCGTGGCCCAGGAGGTCCTTTGGATCCTTTCTCTCCTTTAGGACCCGGTAGTCCAGGAGGTCCTGAGGATTATCCCAGAAGACATTGTAATTATTACAAAACATGCTAACTAATATTTAGATGGAATATAGCATGTCACACAATAGGACAGTGTTTTATTTTAACTACACTAATGTACTTTTCCATCCCTATGTCATGTTATCGGAATGAGTGCATGAGGAAGGAGATAATAATCAAAAAATGTCTTTAATAAATCCGAACAAGGAACACTTAGGTGTATCTTCAGGAAATATAACACAACCACAATATAATGACGACACAGAACCATGAACTCTCTTGAACCATGAGTCTCTTATGCTCACAAAGGTTGCATTTATTTGATCAAAAAATGATCAGTAATAACACCAGTAATATTGTGAATATTATTACAATTGAAAATAATTGTATGAGAAAAATGTATTATTATCAATGTTGATTGGAAACAGGCGCTGCTTGGTATTTTTTGTGAAAACCGTTATAAATTTTCTTCAGGATTCTTTGATGAATAGAAAGTTCAAAAGAACAGCATATATTTGAAATAGAAATATTTTTTAATGATTGAATTAAAAAAACTTTCTTAAATTTTTTTTTTTTTTTACCCCAAAAGTTAAAATGGTAGTGTAGCATACAAATATATTAAGCAGCACAACTGTTTTCCACATGTAACCTCAAGAAATGTATCTTAAGCCCCAAATCACCCAATTAGAATAATTTCTAAAGGAGTGACACTGAAGACTGAAGTAATGATGCTGACATTTTTTACTTTTTTTTACCATTACAGGAATAAATTGTTATGGCATTCAAATAGAAAACTGTTAAGTTGTAGATATATTTTACAATATTACATTTTACTGTATTGATCAAATAAATGCAGCCTTGGTAAGCAACTGAGCATAAGAGACTTTCAAAAAAATATTTTAAAGGGGTGATGAATTGAGAAATCAACTTTCCCATAAGCTTTTGATATGTAAAAGGTCATAGTAATATAAGATTATCCTGTAAGTTTCAGAGCTGAAAACTTCCTTGTTAGTCAAAGAAAAGCTTTTATAGACACCAGGCCCAGAAAAAGATTGTGAGCTTCATTCTTACGTCATTGACGAAACACGCCTCTACAGAATAATAAGCACATCTAATTCAGTAGCCCCGCCCACCGACCCATTGAGCTGTTTGGATCGCTAGCCAGTAGCAATAAACATGTCAAAGAAGATAGCAAGATATTGTGGAAGAAAACAGTCACTGCATAAGCTTCATTCAGATCCTAATATTAGGAATGTGTAATACTTCATTTATTTTTAATGAAGTTCCAGCTCACGTGGTGAAGACCGTACGTGTGTTCGCTTCATTTCACTGCGGAATCATTTGTAAACACGTCTCAGATCGTGCTGGATTTGCAGACATATTGAGATTAAAACACAATGCTGTGCCTTCTATATTGGATCCGACAGAAATGGTGCAACAAACTTTTGCGAATAAAACATCTTTTTTCTTTCAAGTCTCCAGTGCCCATCAAAACCCAGCGTTCAGAACGACAGCCTCAAAACCAGTGTAGAAAATAGCCAATTACTTATTAGTTATGATGTTTTTGAATGTCAAAACCACACAAACGTCATTAGTTGACCTCAGACAACAATATAAAAAAATAAAAGAGTCAGTTCATGACACCTTTAAAATAAATTCTTAATTATTCCAAACTAGATCAGATAAATAAGAACCTACCAGTGAAGTCCTGTTCAGTGAAGATCTGGAACTCTTTGAGAACATGCAGTATGGAGGAGTTGAGGTTGTTCATCCTGCCATGAAGGTTCTCTAAGTGAACATGATGAATGCTGCTGATGGCCTCACCGTGAGAGATAACTGTGGCGTTTAGGTCATTAACACATGTCCAAAGCCCAGAGACATGTTTGCTCAGGCCATCTTTAATAGTCTGAAGGTTTACTGACAAGGAATCCAGTCTACTGCAGACGCCCTCCAACTTCGAGAGTCTCTTATCCAGCCCTTCTCGAGAAAGTTTGCATTCTCCCATTTCAATCATCAAATTGCTGTTAAAACTACTGATGACATCAAAACGTCCTTTACTGTCTTCCTTGTGCTTGTTAAAATGATCCTGAATCTGATCTAACTCTGAGTAAATGTTGTCCTTAGACGTGTCCAGATCAGAAATGGAGTTGCCATGCGTTTGTATGGTGTTCCTGAGGCCTTTTAGAGTGTCATTGATGGAGCTAAATGTTTGGATTACTCCTGTAAGCTCACCCTGAATGGACTTGAGGTCTTTGCCAAGCTTGCGAGTTATGGTGTTTTGATTATCCATGTTCCTTTGATGGTCAGTCATGCTGTTCATGCATTGGCCTGTGCATTTCTCTACATCTTCTTTTAATTTGCCCACTTCCTCCTGGAGGTTTGAGCATACCTGCGAGCAAGCATACTCATCTGAATCTACCTTTCTGTGTAAATCTGTAAGTTCTCCCTGGAACGTGTTAAAAGTAGAGCTGGTTGTGTTTCTTAGTTTTTTGAGCTCGCTATCTATCGTACTACATAAATCACAATCACGCCCCATCTTCTCCACATCGGTGATGATTTGGTTAAAGTGTTCTCCATTGTGTCCTGTCAGATCCTTAATTTTTTGAACGTCATGGCCTAGATCTTTAATAAGGTCAAATAAGGAGTCACCAGACACACTTAAATCCTTTAGCTTGGTGTCAAATTTTTTAATGTCCTCCTCATTGGCAACAACCTTCCATTCCAGGCTTTTCACAGTATCTGCTGTCTCACTCCCTTTTGGGCCACACGTCTCTGTGCACAATTTTATCGCTGATTTAAGTCCGCTGTCGAGATTGTTAGTTTTGTTCCCTAACCGTTCCAGGTTATTTTTGTAATCGTTAAGGAGACGTTTCACATCTTGGATGTCTACCTGCATGGTAGATATTCTATAACCATGATCATCATTTCGATTGAGGACAGAGTTCTTTATCTGGCCGATTTCTCTCTGGACAAACTCCTTCATACTTGTTTCAGTATGGGAACATTTTTGCTCGGTTTTTCTCACAGTCCCGTTAAGTCTTCTCTCTAGGTCTCTAAGACGACTGTTCAGTTTTTCCTCTAGGGCTTTTCCCCGACCACCATTTCCATTGCCTGATCCTCTCAAATCTTTCTCAAGACGTCCTCTAAGGATGTCATACGTCTCTGCAGTCGAACTGACCTTCCTCTCAATGGCACCAAGCCTCCTGTCAAGATCGCCCAGGGAATCACAGCAACTCTGAGAGTGCGATAGTTCCCTCTTAAGCATATCTACAGTTTGACTGTGATGCTGCTCCATCACACTGATGTGCTTTTCCAGCGCTCGGATCCTCTCTCGGTCTTCTTGCTGATGCCTTTGTATGTCCTCCACTCCAGCTTGGCAAGACGAGCAAGACAGCGTTACCCGCCGTTCCAGCTCCCTGAGAATCTCCTCTTTAAATGTGCCATACCGACTGTCCAACTCATTTCCAATTCCATTTCCGCCTACAAGGTGGTTGTTGATGCTGGTGAGGGTCTTGTCGTGGACCTGTGTCATGTTGTCCAGCATGTCCAGTTTGGTTTGGATGCTGTGAATAGTCTCCTTCATCCCTGGCTGGGCAGCGTCGGCTAGATTGTTGCCACCACTGATGGTTTCTCTTTGAGATTCCTCATGTATTTTCTTATTCATGTTGTATAAAGTTGACTGGAGGTTGTGAAGGTCTTTATTCAAGTTTTGAATTTGTTCCTCAAGTTGTCTAATCTTATTGTCACTCCTTCCTATGAATGACATTGATTAACACTGAAGTTAACATTTACAGTTACTATTCAATAAGCATATTGGGGGTTTTTTGTCTTCCTGTTTTAACCCTAGAATGCATGGCCCGTGACCCATTATACCTATCATGATTTATGATAAAGATATAAAATAACAAAATGCTGCAGTAATTAAAATATTCTCAAAATCACACTGTATCAGATCAATTTGACTCCTTTTATGTATTCTAGGGTTAAAAGGATAATTTGCCCAAAAATTAAAATTACCCCATGATTTATTTACTCACCCTTAAGCCATCCTAGGTGTACAGTGCATCCGGAAAGTATTCACAGTGCTTCACTTTTTCCACATTTTGTTGTTACAGGGTTAATCCGTATTTTTCCTCAAACTTCTACAAACAATACCCCATAATGACAACGTCAAATAAGTTAAAGATCTTTGCAAATTTATAAAAAAATAAAATAAAAAAATTTGTAAATCACATGTACATGAGTATTCACCGCCTTTGCCACAACACTTAAAATTGAGCTCAGGTGCATCCTGTTTACACTGATCATCCTTGAGATGTTTCTACAATTTGATTGAAGTCCACCTGTGTTAAATTGGACATGATTTGAAAAGGCACACACCTGTCTATATAAGGTACCACAGTTAAAAGTGCATGTCAGAGCACAAACCAAGCCATGAAGTCCAAGGAATTGTCTGTAGACCTCTGAGACAGGATCGTATCGAGGCACAGATCTGGGGATAGGTACAGAAAAATTTCTGCAGCATCGAAGGTCCCAATGAGCACAGTGGCCTCCATCATCTGTAAATGGAAGAAGTTTGGAAACCACCAGGACTCTTCCTAGAGCTGGCCGCCCAACCAAACTGAGCAATTGGGGAAGAAGGGCCTTAGTCAGGGAGGTGACCAAGAACCCAATGGTCGCTCTGACAGAGCTTTAGCATATCTCTGTAGAAAGAGGAGAATCTTCCAGATGAACAACCATCCCTGCAGC
This sequence comes from Pseudorasbora parva, assembly GCF_024679245.1. Lineage (NCBI taxonomy): Eukaryota > Metazoa > Chordata > Actinopteri > Cypriniformes > Gobionidae > Pseudorasbora > Pseudorasbora parva. The sequence goes on along the minus strand of NC_090186.1, from coordinate 32,022,537 downwards.
AATCAAGCCTGTATGGTAGAGTGGCCAGACGGAAGTTAATCCTCAGTAAAAAAAAAAATTCTGGTGTTTGCCAAAAGGCACTTGAAGGACTCTCAGACAATGAGAAACAAAATTCTCTGGTCTGATGAAACAAAGATTGAAGTCTTTGACCATGCACAGCTCATTACCTGGCCAATACCATCCCTACAGGGAAGCATGGTGGTGGCAGCATCATGCTGTGGGGATGTTTTTCTGAGGCAGGACCTGGGAGACTGGTCAGGATCGAGGGTAAGATGAATGCTGAGAATGTACAGAGACATCCTAGATGATAACAGGCCAATGACCCTAAGCACACAGCCAAAATAACATTTGTATTTATTGAGCAAAGTCTGTAAAAACTTATGTACAGGTAAAGTCACTTTTTTTATTTGTTTTTTAATTAGCAAAGATTTCAAACAAACTTCTTTCAGGTTGTCATTATGGAGTATTGTTTGTAGAATTTTGAGGAAAATAATGAATTGATTCCATTTTGGAATAACGCCCATTTCACACATACTCCCTCTGCAGTGCTTATTCGGTGCTTGTTGTGTTGCGTATGCGGTGCAAGAGCCGCACGCCCTTGTTGTCCTTTCACATATGCTGCGTTTGCAGTGTGCAACTGATCCGCTGTTGCATGCCACAAACACAGCATTAATTCATAATTTTTTATTTAAAATTGAAAAGTTGTTACTGAACATGGCACATCAGAATTGCAATTCTCTCTTACTTTTTCATAGAAGTCAGGTTAACGTACTAAATTTAAACAACATTTTATTAAATTCATTAATTCATATTTATATAGCCTAGTACTTAGCTCACACAAGTGGCAAAACATTTAAACATAAAATCACTAAAAAAGCCATGTGTTGACTTTGAAACGAGTATATTTTAAATTATATGCATCCGTGGTGAAATTACTAGATTTTCACGTCAGTACGTTTATTTTTTTGCAAGCAATGTTCTGTCACTTTAATGCAGCAGTGCAGCACAGCAAAAAATAGACTCAGTATGGAAACGATCGCCACACTGCTGCAGACACACCTCACCGACGGACAGCATCCGCATGCAGTGTGAAAGCTGTAATCCATTAACATAGGTACGGGAAAAAATATGCACCGCATACGCACTGCAAAAGGAGTATGTGTGAAACGGTCATAAGGCTGTAACATAACACAATGTGCACTGTATTTGACATTCTTTCGACGAATACAATTGGAGTTATATTAAAAAATGTCCTAGCTCATCCAAGCATTATAATGGCAGTAAATGGCTGCCCAAAATTTGAAGCCCCAAAAAGTGTATCCATCCATTATAAAAGTTATACACACGATTCAGGAGGAGCGACCAATCGTTAGGTTTTTGTGAGAAAAATATCCATATTTAATAGTTATAAAGTAAATATCTAGCTTCCGGAGGACTGCCTTCTGTATACAACTTATGAAAAAAGCATAACTGCCGTGACAATAGGCATTACACTTTCTTTGTAAATTGAATATAGAAGCGTTCTACCGGAAGCTAGACATTTAACGTTATAAGGTTTTAAATATGGATTTTTTTTTTTTTACACAACACCATCAATTAACTTCAGAAGGCCTTTGGTAACCTCCTGGAGCTGTGTGGAATACTTTTATAATGGATGGATGCACATTTTTGGTCTTCAAATTTTGGGCTGCCATTCACTGCCATTATAATACTTGGATTAGACAGGACATTTTTTAATATACCGTAACTCCCAATTGTATTTATCTAAGAGAAGAATGTCATATATACCTATGATGGATTCGGTGAGTAAATTATGGGATAATTAAACATTTTGGGTGAACTATCTTCCTTTCAAGTGTGTAAGTGCATACCTTCTTCACCAGTTTGTCTGCCACTGCTGTCCTGTGTGGCCTCACTACAATCATCACCTGAGTAACCATGACAGCACTTCCATTCCATCTCTGTGACCATTTTATAGGCAACCTTGTACCGTGGTCTTCTATAAGTCCGATACCTGTGGTGTGAGATATTTAGTCATGTTCAGTTCTAACAAGAGATGAAACTATGAATATGAACTATATGTATACCAGTGACGAGCAGTGACTTCTTTAACCGTGTATGAACCGCTGATTGGTGCATCATGTAAAAAAAAGTGCCTAATGCAAATATGTAACATTGGATGGGTTTATTCTAAGTAAGACGCTCACGTTCGCTCTGTTAGCTACTCAGTTGCTCACTCTCATGACACGAAGCAACCCAGCTAAACTATTCTTAATATGTTGACCCTTTTATTGAAAATCGCCTGCATTTACCTGTTGAGGCATGCCTTCACAAGCACCCATTAGAGCTGTGATTGTGATGTTTGATTTGAGGGAGAAACAACGTGTGAAATGGCCACTTGCAAATTATGCTGTATTTTTTCATAATTCCGCTAGGTTCCAGTAGTCTCATTTAATCGACAAACTTCATCTTTAAACGGTATGGCACATTGGCTTAGTTAGGGCACACAAAAGACTCAAATCTAAATCCAAATAAGAAACACCAATGCAGGCGTCAATTTAAATGTATGCCAAAAGTTTTTTTATTAAAAAAATATAATAAATATTAGAAGCCTATTATAAATATAAGATTTAAAACAGAATTATTATAAAGTTGTATAAAGAATAAGAATATAAAGTAAACATATATATAAGTATCACAAATAAGAATAAAATTATTCTTTAAAAAACTAGTTGAAACAATGCAATGACTTTAACAAACGCATAGAGACTATCAAGAAACTATATTTGATTTTTATATTAGGTTTGTTTAAAAAAAAATATTTTCCCTATAGAGAAAATAACTTTTTCCAATTATGACTTTTTTATTATTATTATTAGATTTAATCTATTAAGTTCTGTATCAAATACAATGTGATTTTCATTGATTGAAATCTGGCAATGAGACCAATGAGAAATGAGACCAATGAGGAAGCGGGACAATGATGACGATGGATAACAATAGAGCGCAGGCGCAAAAGCTGTGGTGGATCCGCTTACCCAAAACCCTTAGTAGCTGACAGATTTGAATAAAATTTGCATTGTTTATCAAATAAATAAATGACAAGACAGTTAGATACGTATTACCGAAAGTTATGCTTTATGGTACACCTCAAATTTATAGTCATTTATAGTGTTAATACTAATAAGCGAGTCCATGAATGGCTTGGGTATGCAGAGCATTTGCAACTTATATGGACCGCACGCCTCTAATGTATACTAGTCCAACTTTATTTTTTGTTGTAAATTTTAATCTTTAATATGTGTGTACTTTTCTGACATTAATGAAAATTGACACTTAAAGCTGTTAAGTTTAATTGAATCATCTTTCACGGCTTCAACCGGAGCGTCTCTAACTGCTTAGTGGCACTGCTTAAGTAGGCATATAGAAAATATTTCTTTTCCGTTCATATCCTTGGCTATGTATCACTTTGCAAAAGGCCACAACTCTGCTAGGCAACAGTACAATAAAGGCCTGTTCTTCATTTTCTTAGAGCTGTTGTTTCTGGGCATGTTTTTGTTATTTTATTCAGTCAAAGCTTTCAATACATCATTAAAATCTTTGAAAGTGTTTGCTTTGCTCTGGCAAGCCTCTTGTGTGTCTTACTTAACTTTCAAGTGCAGTTGTTGCTATTATTAGAACATTGTTTATACTCTATTCATACTTGTGATGTGGCTTCTGTAGAGGGGACTAGTATTAGGGCTTTCTTTTGAAGTACTTGGATAAAACTGAGGTTTACTGAGACCTAAGAAGAAGGTCAACTTCATCTTGGACTTGTTACTTAAATGTGTTCTCTTAAAAATGAGTAAAGTAACTACTTGTACATTTAGCAGTTTCATCAGAGACAGAAGTTTGTCTCAACTTCTCTCCCATCTCATTCCACAAATAGTTCTGGTGAACATGCATCCTGTTGAAAGAGGAACATGGGCCAACCCTTTACAGTTTGACACTGTCATAATGGCGAGTGTTAACCAAGATTGAATGAAATGCAATTTGGCAGAGTTTTTGCTTATGAATACTTACAAAACCGCATGGGAACATTGGCCCCAAGCACAGCGCTGGTATTCAGGTTTCACATAGGCCTCCACTCCATCTTCCATTACACAGCTTACAGTCCGAGTCACTACGTAGGCACACCAGTTTCTGTTTGTGTACAAAGCATTGGCAAATTATGCTTATTAAGGCTTCAATTCAAATGGTTGAGGACTGACATCTTCATTGTAGATGGAACTAAATCAAAAAGTTACCCTGTAATTAATGTACAAATAATTGCCCTTCCAAATCAAAACTTTTCTCCATTGACACCCACAAAGCATCACATAAGTGCAACCAGTAAGCAAGGTTATGGCAGCGTTAGTGTTGGCACCAGGCACTCTCCACTGATGTGAAGTGACAACACCGCTACTGAATCTACTGGGTGAAACACGTTTGGCAAATTCACAAACAATTGACTCCCGTTATTTTTAGAGAGACAAAACATTAAGCACAAGTGTATTTAGACCACTAAACGAATGTTTCTTATAAACCCGGGGCCATATTCACAAAACATTTTATCTTAACACCAAGAGTTCTCCTAAATGGCAGTAAAAGTTCTTAATTAAGAGTTTTCTCTTAAAACCTATTCACAAAGCTGCTGAGAGCAACTTACTAAGGAATAGATAAGGATAGCTAAAAGAAAGGGCGAGGTTGACCTTGTTGCTTTGGACGTTTCCTAACTATGCCTACAGTGATTAATTTGCAGCAAAACAAAAGATAACATCTATGCTTTCATGTCCGAAAACATTATTTGCATCTTACATTTCATACTAAACTCAGAGAAGCTAAGTACTGACTCGTTTTCCATCCGTTTATTTTTGTGAATTGGAAATGTGTGCAAAGGATTATGGGAGATTTCAGGCTGTGAAGGATACATCCGATGCATCCTTCAAAACAGGCCAAATAAACAACACGAAACGAAGTCTGCCTTCCAAGGATCTTTCGAATTGAGGGGGCCTTCAACGACGTTTGATGACGGGGCAGCCGAGATATACAGCCTTCGTAAAATCCAGCCTTCTGTTTGAAAAACACCAATAGAGTGACCGAACGAGTGACTCTAATAATGAATCAAGCATACACAACTACGGCCTCGTGCAATTATCAAATCTCAAAGGCTGTGATGTAATTATATAAAGTCTGACATGCAACATGTTTCATGATTCAGTGTTTTCAGTGTCTTGGAGCGGTTTGGTTCACAGTAAACGCTGCTGCAGTTGGGCAGTGGTGGAATGTAACAAAGTACAGACTTTTTCACATATCTGTACCATACTTAAGTAGAATCAGTAGTGCATAATTTTGACTTTTACTGCATTACATTTTGCAGCAATTATTATAATTTCTACTCCACTACATTTCTACAACGTTTCTTTATATTTTTTGATCAGTTTCAGGGCTCGAGATTAAAGCTTGTCCAGATAATCAGTGGATAATAATATATAATGTATAATGAAAACTGACAGTTGCGCTGTTGAGCCTTGCACAACCTGTCGAAGATAAATGGAAACAAATCAGCCCCGCTCACACAAAGAAACTCAGTAACATACTGCAGTAAAAATTAAAAATGTGAAGTTTTTTATATTTTATAACATTGAACAAAAACAATCACAAGACACGACCAAGAGTGCTGTTTTCCTGAATACCATCACGACTGATTATCACTGATTTCATGACAGTTCCATAAACAGTTAATTAACATCAAGTCACTTACATTTTAGATGCAATATTGACTGCTTTTGTTCTATTTCAGCAGAAAAAATATTTCCAAGATCAGATCATATTTCCACATCAGAACCATAACGCATCTCACAGCAACAGTGTGTTACTGAATGATTTGGTGTTTTGAATTAATTGGTTGAATCAAAGATTCAATGACGTATTTGTAAACTAATCGACTCAGATTCACTCAGACCTGCAGTCGGGCCATCCTTAAAAATATTCTTGTTTGCCGTAACCCGACCGACCCTGTCAATTTAGGGCCGACTCAATTTTTTTTTTTTTTTTCCTTTTAGTCCGACCGACTTGCCGGTTGTAAATATGCTTTAAGACCGACCAATTTCTTTTTTTACTTTTCAAACAACTAATACAACAGTAATAAAATAATATGAATTATATTTTAGTAAGTATTATAAATGTATAAATTGCCTGGGCCATACAAACGAAGGCTACGTTCTTTCGTTTATAGAAAAACCCGTGACGTCATCTATGTTTACACTATGGTTAACGGATGTCACACTATGGCCTGCACGTGCGTTCGTTTCGGCTCGGCTCATACTCTCATTCACTGTAACGTTAGACTGTTAAAGCCCTGTCGGAGATTTCGCCGTGTGACAGGAGTCAGGACCATGGACACGTTACACACACCGGGCAAGTGCACTGCAGAAGGGAGGGCTTAGTTTGAGCCCCTGCCCTTTTTGAAAATGAATCAAACGTGCCGCTCTCAACATTTATCATTACTATATTGTGGCGAATAAAACAGATTTTGAATTATAATTAATATAACAACGTGTACAAAACAGTAACAAATGGCGGAAAAGCCGTTTATCTTCTCTCAGTCAGTCTGAAATGTCGTTGTCATAACGCGTTGCTATGGGTAGCGTGTGTTCTGCTCGACCCCAGCGCGTGGTGGGAGCGGCGGCACTGGTTGTAACTTGAAAAATAATGCTTTATGTATGGATACACGTGCACTATAACAGCGATAATAAAAGAAAACATGGGCAAAACGGTCTATCTTTGTAAACTGTGTTCAATGCATGCGAGTGCTGCCGTATGACCAGTCATTTTCGCCATCATCACTCAGTATATTCGCTAGAAGACGCGAATGAGAACCCTCTGCAGTGAGAGAAGATCTGTCTCTGTGCGCAGCGCGCGCACGTCTCGCAGCGCGCAAATATTGAGTTCTTTCAAGTCTTGCGTTTGAACGGATAAACTCACACAAAAAGTATGTCAACATGTCGATCTTGATGAGTATCCATCAGACAGTCTATATCCCTTAAGAGAACTTTATACAATTGAGAAAGACGATGCATATCTCTGTATTAGGTCTTAAAGGGGCAGTAGCCTTTACTGCTGTCTGTCAAACAAAAGATAAGGACTCACTCACTGCTCTTGATTGAATAGCTGGTTATAGCTACCTAATTAATTGAATTCATAAAAACAACTTTTTGCTTTTTAATATTCAAATGCACTAGTCTGTATCACCAGATGCGTTGGTCTGGCAAGAAGTGCAAGCCACTTCAGAGACACAGATAGTTGCGTGTTCTGAGTTAACACAATCGAGCATAAAAATAAGAAACATATCACGGGAAAATACTAAAACGGGAAGACAGCGGGAAAAGAGCTAAAATACGTGAGAAACCCGGAAAAAAAGGGAGGGTTGACAGCTTTGAGTCAATGACAGCTAGCTGGTGGTTGGACCCTTTTCTTAAAGAATGCACCTGAAATTTATGCAATAAACATGTTTTTGACAAATATTTCAATTTGTTCGTTGTCTATATAGCTTGCAATTAGCCTACACGCCCGAAGGCACGGCTTGAAGACCCAGTCAGTGATGTCACGATATGCCAATTTGTTTAAATTCATACCTACGTAATCACCATCACCAAAAAAGTACATTTTTTTTTTGTATTAAAATTTGAAAAAAAAAAAATATAGACCTACCTACCGACCCTTTTTTACATTTTTTTTACTGTTACTGCAAACCAAAATATTTTTAAGGATGGCCTCACCTACTGGTGGTAGTTTCATGTTTAAACATTCTTTCCAACATTTCTTATTTGTAATAAAAAATATATGTATTTAAAACAATCTCATAACATTATTTAATGCAGTTGTTATTTTTCAGTGTAAAATATTTAATTTGACTTGTAACAACCTCTCTTATTCTAATTTAATTTATTGATAAAATGTAAGAATATAAAGGGAAAGCTGAAGCATAGCCTATATTTAATAAGATTGGGGGGGGGATGTCATATCATAAATATGAAGATTTAAATACATCAAAGCTGATGAGAATAATGATATTGATAAGTCAAAATTTAAACTGGGCAACAGATAGTAAGTATATTATTAACCCCAAACTAACTTAATTAAAATGCCACAGCCCATAATGTTTTCTTCTTGTTAATTATTATAATATAGACATTAAGAGAATAAATTGTTATGCAAGTGCTTTTACTTTTAACACTTAAAGTACATTTAAAATCAGGTACCTTTTACTTAAGTAGGGTTGTCATTGTAGTACTTCTACTTTTACTAAAGTAAATATGGCTCTGGTTACTTGTACTTTTACTGAGATTGCAGTTGGGTCCCTTATTATGACAGCCATCTTCCAAGATGTAATTTATACATTTTGTTATGTAAAACAAGATTATTATTATTATTATTAAATACTCTTTATTTCCTTATTTTACTTCACAGTACAATAGTTATATAATTCTTAATTCATTTTTGTATTTTTTAATAATTTAAATTACAGTAAATTACAGTATTTTGAATAATAGCAATAATGCTACTACTAATGTTAATTGTTGTTGTTGTTGTTGTTGTTGTTGTTGTCATAGCAAAAGGGGGAAAAATATGTTTTGTCTTTAGCCTAATTAATGAATTGAATATGTACTATATAATCAACAACAAAAAACTGAAAAGGATTGTTTTTCATTTTTTAAATGATTTCATCATTTGGTATCGCATTTCTTTTTACAAATATTTTTTCCTTAAAATAACTAAAAACCAATAAGGAACTGAAATCGTTTAGAATATCAGAATTGGAAACTTAATGATTCTTCAAGATTTCCATCCATCTTAGCATAAAATATAGTTTAAGTAGTTTCTTTGTGGACAATTTTTGTCACTTGATCATATCTTAAACATCCACCCACCCTGTGAGAGGATGAGGGGAGAGGCCATTCTGCTCAAAGATATAAATCTGCTCTGGGCACATTGATATTCCAAAAAAATACTAAGTACTTCATATACAAATCGATACTATTTTTTTAAGAGATGTAAATACTGTAAATAAAAGATCCTTATTTTGTTCATGTGAAATTTTCATCATATCAGATGAGAGTTTAATGTAGTTTCCCCAACACCTTGGAACGCTGCATGATTTAAAAACGGGTTTTCTGATTAAAGTGATAAACGATGCTGTTTTCTCAGGGAGCTTGTTTAGATGGGATCGAAACCAGGCTGGAATCCAATGTTACTGGTTCATCACAATAACTCATTGAGCCTGGTTAGTCATTCGTTATCATGAACAGTGCTGAGACTGGAATGTCTCGATGCATCAACTGCAAGTGCTCTGCTCTCACACATATAAATAAATGAGGCCACAGACACTCAGAGTACACAAGTTCAACACGGACATCCTCACCACAGACAACAGTGCTTTTCAAATTCTACACTCAATCTCAGATTAGGCAAGGAGCATCTATTTGTGTTTCTGTGGACCTAAATATTGAATAAACTCTTTTTCATCATGCATTATGGAATACAAAAATGTTGGGTTTGTTTGTAAAATAGTGTGAAATATTTATGCATGCATATTTGTGTATGCGAGTTTGGATTGTGGGTGTGATAAAAGAGAGCTTATAGACATTCTGCATATAAAAACCAACATTAATAGTGCACATTTCTGTGCGTGTGTACATACGTTGAATTGGAATGGTCATATAAATTGGGGTATACAACTAAAGAGGGATGGCAGTAGAACACTGAGCCATTGTTTTAGATGTATTCTGTGGGGGTGCTTAAAAAAAGAAGGACAAAGGCCTGGGTCTATGTATGCCAATGAGAAAAAAGGAAATGGTGGTTCTCAGCTTTATCAAATTTGAGAGAGGAAAAGTAAACAAAAACTTTGGAGTCACAATGGCTTCTTTGTCTCGTATGTACACAAATCCATTTTGATTTTGTTCAAGATCAGTCTTAAGAATGAGTTCCAATGTGCAGCATTCTTGTATTCTTGCTGTCGGTTTAATTCCCACACAATGGCTGTTCAGGATTGTAATCACTCAGTATATTTTTTTGTTGTTGTTGGAAAGAGGTCTGTCTGTAAAACGCTTCCAGTCATCTAATTGTTTTAAAGACACTGCACCTGCCAGCTGCAGCATATATTTTTATACAAGAATAAAATTCACTGCTTAGTCATATAAACAAGAAGACCCAGAGGCAGTGTCAGTCCTGTGTCACAAGAACATTCAGCTTAAGGCGGCTGAAAATAAACACCTTCCCTCGACAGGACATTAATCCACAGGACCCAATTTGGCAAGGAATGAAGTATCACTTCAACATCTCAAGCAGAAACAGAACTTGGACAGAAATAATAGCGAGAATACACAGCAACAGTAGGGCAATGTACTGCTCCGCTCAAAAGAGAAACCGTGGGTAGGCCTACAGGGTAATTGAGTTATCCATGCAAAGTTCAAACAAAGCTCAAATATATTTAAGCAAGCTGTCTAAAGGCAGATTAGTAGAACATTTTATTTTTGTTTTAGGCCAATAGAGGGAATACATGCAATCTAAAGCCCACCTTTTTAAAAAGATCTGTTTTCCTGACATATCCATAATGTGCAGAACCACAGAAATTTATATCAAAACCAAATACCTTTTTACATAGTCCAAAATATCTCTGTTCAAAGATTAGCATTGGTTCGGTCAGTGTCCCTACATTGCTCCCATATCATATTTACTTGTTATATCCAGTTTTACAAATGTTTGAGGTTGTGGTTTAGATGTAAGAAAGTGTGTATTTCCCATTTGAAAACGAAATGATTTATATAAAGCTGAGCTCAGCAAACTGTTTTTTGCGATGCTTAAACAATCTTCCAATAAGAAAACAGTGCACACGTTTACTGAGGCCACTTAAGTATGTGTATACACTTTACATCAAAGATGAAACTAACAAAGTTTCTGCAATGTGATACATTTTGTCATAGCAGGAACTTCTTGTTTATGTTTCCTGTCAATGCATTACAGAATCAAGATACGTATTTGATTAAACTAATTTGTTAAAAGTTAAAGCCTCCTGTAATATTTCATATATAGACTGATCAGGGATAACATTATGACCAGGTAAAGTGTTAAAAGTAGGAAAAATGGGCAAAGGTAAGGATTTGAGCGAGTTTGACAAGGGCCAATATGTGATAGCTAGACCACAGGGTCAGGGTATTTCCAAAACTGCAGCTTTTGTGGGGTGTTCCCAGTCTGCAGTGGTCTGTATCTATTAAAAGTGGACTAAGGAAGGAACAGCGGTGACCCTGCAACAGGGTCATTGGCGGCCAAGGCTCATTGATGCACGCGGGGAGAGAAGGCTGGCCCGCATGGTCCGATCAAACAGATAAGCTACTGTAGCTCATATTGCTCAAGAAGTTAATGCTGCATGGTGCTGATGGAAAGGTGTCAGAATACACAGTGCATCACAGTTTGTTGTGTATGAGGCTGCATAGCCGCAGACCAGTCAGGGTGCCCATTCTGACCCTTGTCCACTGCCAAAAGTGCCAATCAGAACTGGACTAGGAAGCAATGGAAAAAGGTGGCCTGGTCTGATGAATCTCAATTTCTTTTACATCACGTGGATGGCATGTCTGTGTTGCTTACTTTGGGAACACATGGCACCAAGATACATCACGTGGATGGCATGTCTGTGTCGCTTACTTTGGGAACACATGGCACCAAGATGCACTATGGGAAGAAGGCAAGCCGGTGGTGATTATTTGGGCAATGTTCTGCTGAGAAACCTTGGGTCCTGCGATCCATGAGGATGTTACTTTGACATGTACCACCTACAAAAGCATTGTTGCAGGCCATGTACACCCTTTCATGGATACTGGTGACTGTGGCTTCTTTCAGCAGGATACTGTGCCCTGCCACATAGCAAAAATGCTTCAGGAATGGTTTGAGGAGCACAACAAAGAGTTTGAGGTGTTGACTTGGCCTCCAAATTTCCCAGATCTCAATCCAGTCAAGCATCTGGTGGCGTCCATGCCTCGATGGGTCTGGGCTTTTTTAGCATCATAAGTGGGACCAACACAATAGGGGGTCATAATGTTATGCCTGGTCAGTGTATACATTGAAGATTGCTTTAAGATGATACGATATACTTTATATATAAACGGCTTTTTCAGTTTTTGCTGCATCTGCAACAGAGATTTAAAACGAATGAGATTCATTTTTACTGGTAACTGACACATTTGTTCTGTTGGATTGAAAGCATCTGTGCATACCAGCTATTTATGAGACATAATGTGGACTGCAAGTCACAATACAACTCTATTAAATGTAGAAGGGCAGCTGATATCATCAAAGATATTGGACAGACAGGAAACATGGACAACCTGAAGAAGGATTTTAGCTACCACAAGTTATGCAATATTTCACACATCTGTAAAAACAAAACAGAGTTCAAACAGACAGTCTTAAGCAGTGGTGCCAGGGGCCAACACATTCTTTTCCAAACAGTGCCGTGCAGAACAGAACCTCTGTACACCACTGGGTTGTGCTAATGCCAGGATAAGTGCACTTGGTCTTCACCGTTTGGCCTCTGTCCCATTGCACATGCATTGACGTCTGCTTAGTAATGCCAAAAAAGGGAAGACCTGTCCAACAGTAGCTTACGCACGCAGGGCAAGAGTCTGTGGTTGCATACTGGTCTTATAGTGACTAGATACTAGTAAACTCATTGAGTATGACTTATAGTTGCAAGATTAGCATATCAGCTCTGTATGACAGGTGTGACACACCACGAGATCTTGAAAACACAGCTTTAATGTTTGTAAGCAATGTTACATGACTTAATTAAGTGCTTCATTACGAGCAGGGAGTAATATCCGATAGCAATATAAGACATATCTCGTTCATTTAGATGTTGATAGGCCTACCGCACAAGGGCATTAGTTTACATAACAAAACATTTTTCAGCATATGTTTTTTTTTACTGATATGATTATTAATGTGATTAAATGTATATGTATTACCTCAAACACGTTTGTATCTTACCTATGTCTACTGGTCACCTTAGATCCACTCTGTGCAGCAGCAGACTGACTCGCATCCACATGTTGAGTGTATCGTGACGCGTAAGTTCCCGCTCCCCAAATATCAACAGGCAAAATCAGAGCGAATAAGTAAACAAAATATAGTGCCATGACTTAGAAGTAAAAACGGATTTTAAAAACGTGGTAGTTTAAAAAAAAAAAAAAAAGGTACATCCAACAACTTCGGAGAAAATCCGACTTGTACACACCGCGCGCAGTCCCACTAACTCTCCATGAGTCGATGTTCAGCACTAATATCTTTCATAAAGTTCTGTGTAAAGGTTGTCTCAGTTTATGCTCCGTTGTCATCATTTCGCGCAGTGTCCATTAATCGCAAAAAAAGCTCCCGTCAGCTTTCCCATGACACATGGTCCGCGGTCAAACCCTAATGAGAAGTGTCCGGGTATTTTTTCTTTATCGTCTGCGTAGTCATAATGTGAAAACTGCCCTGCATAGATGTGGATCCAAATCTCTCTCTCTCTCTCTCTCTCTCTCTCTCTCTCTCTCTCTCTCTCTCACTCTCTCTCTCTCTCTCTCTCTCTCTCAGGAAGGAACCACACTCTGCTTTTTAGGTCCCTCCTGAATTTCTTTTTAGCTAAGTAGCCTATAAACAAGAAAAGAATAATAACAGACAAATAATGTCTATTTGGCGTATTTTAAGTTGGCTGAATATGCTGCTACCATTGTAAATTTGTAAATCCCTGTTTACTGTGCTAAACATATTTTTATCATTATTTAAAGGTGCAGTATGTAGCCATTGAGAGCTAGTGGTTGAAATGGCTACTGCAGTCCACAATTTAGCAGCTTGTTCGACTTGAAGTCCGTGCACAGTCTGTGTACATGACATCTCTTTTGAATCGCCCTCACGGTACATTGATGTCATAATCGGTCTGTGCAGTAGGCTTTTTTATGGGATATTGGTTAAATGCCTGAAATAAATTCTGTGGTGAATGCAAACTCAAAACACTTATTCTATGACATAAAATACATCAATATTACCCAACTCGTGAGTTTTTGAAGCTGTAACTTTAAGCAATTTAAGGTCGCGAGACTCGCAACTCTTGTCCCAAATATAGCAGGCTTCATTCAGCGTTTGATGCAAATATTATTAATATTAATTGAAGTTTTACAGCATATTGAGCGCTCCGAGCGAGCTGTGGTGTGCTAAACATGGAGCCTTTCCTTGACAAGGTAAATAATCACACAAGTGAAAGCAGTGCATTTATTCTTTATTCATGTGATATCTCTTCAGTCAGTACAGTAGCCTATACATTTTAGTAATGTTTCTGTTTAACATTAAATAAAATGAGGCATGGTATGCTAACTGTATCTTACATTGCTTGCATATAACTTTATCTCGCGGCTCAACAATTTGACCTCCTCCTACCGACCAAAATCCAACGTACTTCGGCTCTGCACTTTCTGCCATCTTCACTGCAAGATGCGTCCACTTTCAGCAGTGACTGCGACTCCTGCTGTGACCTGTCCCTGAACCCCAATGTGCGCGCTCAATCGCAAAGCAGACAGCCACGCCTCTACTACCGCAGCGGGGGATTTTTTTTCCTTTTTTTTTTTTTAAATTCGAATATTAATTTTCACCTTCAAAATTCGTTTTTTAAAAACTATTCGAATATATATATTCGAATTTAGAATATTCGTTGACAGCCCTAGTCAACAGTCATGGTTAATGTTTATTTACAGTCGGATACCGCAACAAAGTAATTCAAAGTTCCATTTCACCACAGAGAGTTTTTCTAACCTGGGACAATATAGCAGGATTCGCTCAGAGTCTGATACCGAAGAAAGGGCCGATTTCAACCGTATTCCTGCAAGCAGTAGTGATTTTATCCACTTATTGACTGTCGAACCCATTTTGGATTAAATTGAAAGTTTCTTAGTAAGACAACATTGCAATAATATCCTCTGTGTTGTCTAGATCTAAAGCAAGATGCTAAAGTAACAATTGGAAACTCCAAGTAGCTCACATAACAGTTTGTCAAATGATAAAGGTTAATATTATTTCCTGCCAGTGTTGTCATAAAATACAACAGTAGATACGTATGTCGATCCCTTTTGACGGATTGAAATTTAAATTAGCTTATATTTCATAATTAACACAACTCAGAAGCTAACGATGTTTACTACTACTTTTTGAGAACTGAAGTATGATTATTTTGCAGCGGGTGAGTAGTAAACATGACACTAACTATTTTGAGTGGCTTCTACATTACTTTGTTTGGCTAAATACATCGACTTTTATATCACTACTCTACTGTCAAACTGTTACGTTACTGTAAACAACATATTTACGCGCTACCCAGTTCAGTTCGTGATTCAAAGTTGAGAACCTATCATTGTAAAATCATCATTGCCATGACGGATGGTATAGATGTGTTAGCTGTGTAGTGAAACAGCCAATCAGAGCAGAACTGCATTGATATTCATAACAGAGCATTACATCCTAGGGACAATTTCTAGGGTTGTAAATGGACCTGTAAAACTGTATCTGGACAATTTTTGACCTTAAATAAGCCACATACCCTCTATTTCGATATCAGAGAACAATTTAACATATTGTTTCAAATCATTCTAGGGCACCTTTAATACTTTTTTTCAAAAGCCGTATTTGACCTTTATGCCACACCGCTGTCTCCACTATCCTTTGATCGGGTCGTTTGCTTCCTGCTTCTATGAAGCCCATCCCTCCGAAAAATGCGATGGTCTTAGATTGGTTAGATGCCCAATTGTAGTTTCATGTATTTTTATTGGCTGAAGTGCCAAACACAGGTTGCCAGAAACACCACGCCCCTTACCATTACGGGCAGAAGTCACATCTGCACATCTGGTGGCTAGCAAGGGTTTATGATGTCACCAACCCGGGAAGAAGCTTGTTGTAGTACAAACCGGCCATTTATGTAGGCAATAAAAAATCGCATGCAACCACCCCTTTAATATGCTTATTAAATTCATGGATGCCAGCCGAAGCTTTTCAGCCGGGTAGAATCTCTGACCTAGTTTGTTTGCTGGCTCTCATGGTTGCAATACACTGTATTTTTTCACCAACCGGTGTCGAAATACTATTGGGTAAATTAGCGGGATCATAAAGACCAAAACAAAAACATTTCAAAGTAGAAAAATTGGCTGTCATCTTACATGTTTCCTAAATCTCTACCAACATGTTATGGTAATTTTGTGCTTTAGTACAGTCATACATATATATATATATATATATATATATATATATATATATATATATATATATATATATATATATATATATATATATATATATATATATATTCATTTTATAACTTTAAAGGTGCTGTATTTATATATACAGCACCTTTAAAGTTATAAAATGACTAAAATTAAAATAAAAATTTTAAAAGTTTCTGTTCGCTCAAATTTTCTAAAGCACGGTTTGCAAAATCCCTAAAATACACAAAAGGGAAAGAAGAAACCCAAGCGGTCCAGTTCTGTGCTGGGCTTCACTGGACAGTTTCCTCTGATCTCAAGGTTGCTGAGATAGCATCTCATTTAATTGCTGTGATCTCAAAGAAATGCCGAAGGGAGGATCCAGGCTGCTAAGAGACATGACCTAACCTACCCACCCTACCCTAACCATCAAAGATTGTTTCGGTCTGCTGGACCAGAATAACAGCCTCAGCAAATTATTCATCTCTAGCACCACTAGTCTAAGTCAAGTTTTGTCTGGAGCGTGTGGCTAGAGATCAGCATTGAGTGTGTTGACTGTGACAACTTGTAGGTGTCTTGGCAGTTTTGGCAGTGCTAATGTAAGAACCCAGGCAGACAGCAGTTGAAACATTCAAGGTTAGTTTGAGTGAGGTCTTTCTTCTTGGCCAGACATGAGGAAAAATTGTGCGAATGCATGTGCGGTGTGTTTTAAACTTCCAGCAACAGTTTGATCTAAAAAGCTATGTGTGTACAAGCACACAGATCACAATAGATCGATTTTATTTTTTACCAAACTCGGTTTGCATCAGACAGATTCAAATCTCTCTTAACCCATGTCTGTCTACTACAGAGAGCTGCACTTTGGATGAATCATTTTAATATTCATTGCATTTTAATGACATTTAACCGCAAGACAGCATTTTCCAGTTTCTATTTGAGTTTAGTGTGTATTATATGCTCAGATTTTCCAACACTGGATCTTCCCAACTTTCATTCTGAAAATGAAAGCACTGTTAAGTCCCTGGACTTTGTACAACAGATTAAAATTCCTGAGGGGACAGTTTATTTGGAACCAGTGAACAAAAGCTGTGGTACACAACACGTAACAAACTGGGGGGTGTTGTGGTACTCACATTTTTTCTCAGGGATTCACAGAAAAATTTCTGGGAAATGTTGAAGACGAGTTATGTTTTCACCCCATCCTTATAGTTCGTTTAAGTTATATTTTTGGCTTGTCTTTTAGGATTTGGGCCTGTCAGATAGGATATGTAGATGAGACAGGAAGCAAGGGGAAGGAGAAAGAGGGGAACAGGATCTTGAGACGGAACTGTGGACACCTGAAGCACAGCTGCGCCATCGGAGCGCTGCCCAAAAGACTATTGATATGAAAACAGTTTTTATATTCAAAAATGTTTTGAAGGAATAAGTTTAACCAAAAAATCAAGGAGGGGACGTTTCTGATCCTTTATAGAACTTTAGGGATGGACCTTAAATGTCCTCTTTTGGTTATGAAAGTGCATCTTAAGGTTCCATATATGACTTTAGAGGGAAGTTCCATAAGGTTATTTTATGGTCACATAGCAACATTACAAAGAGGACATTTGGGACATTAACAGAATGTTCCCATACGGTTCCCTGTTATTCATATGGGGACGTTTCATTCGGGACTGCACTATAACATATCTTGTTCAGTGCGGTGGTCTCTAGTACACTACATTCTCATTACTTTAGTAAGACCTTTAGGGGACCAACCTAGAATGTTATTTTTGTTCCAATTTAGGTCTTTCCATCATGTTGATTGTTTTCAGAACATGTTTGTGTGAATCAAGGTACACCGGACTGCTTTGCAAATGAGGGTCAATAAAAAAAAGGATTTGCACTAAAGTTTCTTCTCAAAGATGGGTCAATACCAACTGTTTTTATCCAACTTCATGTTCAGTACATGTAAGTATCACACTTTATAATGTGTGTGTCTGCAAATTGCCTTTCTGGTTGAGCTAATTACAGACATTATGGGAATGTAGACATAGAGGGAACGTCCTATAGTAACGTTTCCCTATTCCCAGAACGTCTTGAATTATTCCCTGAAGGTCCGCCAAATAACGTCCCCCAACCCTTGAAAGAACTCCACTTCGTGACCTTCTTGACACATTACCAGGCTGCTTCTGAGAACGTTCCGGGAACATTACATTTCCAAATAAAATATGGTCATCTAAATGTTCTGAGAATGTGCTAAATGTTCCGTAAAGGTCTGCGAAATAACGTCCCCCAACTCTTTAAAGAACTCCACTGTCACTGTCTTGGAACATTCTGGGAACCTTACGGCGACATCCTTGAAACCAGCATGGACGTCCTGCGAATGTTCTGGGAGTGTAAAATTTCTAGTGGGGTCATCATTTACTCACCCAAAGTCTGGAATGACATCACAATAACAGATTTTGAACTTTGAGATCCAAAGTATCATAGAAGTCATGTATACGTGCACAATATTCTAAGTCATGTGACGTGACAAAACAGATGTTTCCTTTCTGTGAGCAGTGAACCGGAGATTGTGATTGAGTCAGTAAAGTGAACTTATGAATACGATCAGCTTGATTCATGTACAAATTACTCAAATTTGTTGAATTTATTCATTCAAAATGATCCAACTGGAAACAATGATTTGCTACTTATCTCATGAGCTTAAAAATATTTTTGGCTGAAATATGCCTATATTCTAGCCTGACAAGCCAGAGCCACATCAAGATGTTTGGTCTGGAAACTCACCATGGACAGGGCTCAATCCGAGGGGCAGGATAAACGGTTGTCTTTTAAACTCCCTCTGCACGCGATAGGATATCACTACAACCAACCAGAGCAACGAAGGTGAAACATTCGCCGTATCCGGTCGGCAAAACTCCGAACACATCTTCACTTCTTAAGAATGACTTCAGTGCCGTTCTTTGTTCTTTTCTCAGAGAAAAGCTTAACTCCAAGTCTTCCAGAGTCGCGGTCAAAGCGGATTCGAAAGACCGCCGTTCGCCAGTTTCTGTGTTTACTAGAAGCACGCAAGCACAACTCTGCCGTCATTATGTTAAGCCCCGCCCACCGACTCTATACACAATGTGATTGGCCCGACTAGAGTTTGGCGTTTACAGCTCAGAAGTGTATTGAGAGTTGCTAGTTGACACTCGCGGCAGATTAGATTGGTTGCCGCTAGGGTCCGTCTAGATTTCTAGGCTACCTATATTCTTATACAGACCATTAATCAAATGGATGCAAATTCTACACAGCATGCAGCCTACTTTTCCCTGAAATGTTTTTTCTGAAGTTCAAGTTTATTTACATTCTTTCTGTCTTGACCTGCCATCCTAACACCAGTGGGTCATGGCATTTTGTTTGTTTTAGTTGTGTGTGTATGTGAGAGAGAGTACCGGTATGTTGTTATTTTACACTTAGAAACACCCCAAGAATGCCAGTGATTGCCACCCACCAACAATATATATTTTACAAGATCACAGGAGTTACAGTATTTAAAAAACTAAAAAACAAATACAACTTGAATTCATGGCTGTGAGTTTAAGGAGTCATCAAGAGCTGTTAAACCAAAGCGCACTGCCCTATGCTTTGACTCCAGCATGCTGTTAGAGTCCCTGCGCACATTCCAAAAGTTAACATAAATACATTCAATCAAACTCAGTGACAGCTGCACTCCCCGCAACACAGTCCCGTTAAAACCAATCTCTGGGATTTGACTCGTTGCTTCTAAGAGCACAGTCACCATGTATGTCTAACTAGAAAGGATTATTTTCACTGTGTCATGACATTGCTGCTTGCCTCCTCAGACATGGGATAATCCTCAACTCATGATTTAAGTGGCCTTAAGTGTTTCTTAAACACAGGAAACTTATCTAATTCAGTTTTCACTTTGAAAACATTTTGACTGTGACTTTGAATACGTTTTGATGTTCTGAAGTATCTTCAGATTGTTTTGATAGTGGGAAACATTTGACTTTACTTCACTATTCTGAAGCGTAATATCAGAATTTTAATTCCTCTACTTAAGTGTCCCATGATATCAAAATGGACACTTCTTTCTTTTCTTTTTTTTCATGGAATATTGCAGTATTTATTATAAATGATATATCCGTGCACATCATTATTTTAATTCTTATAATTCTTTAAATCTTTAATCAAAACTTCTCCCACTTGCAACAGCTTCTTTTCTCTTCTCTGATGATGTGTTTACTGGTGCGAGGGTGGGACAACCTGTCACTCACATGAGGTCACAGCAATAGCAAATTACAATCAGTTTTGGGAAAAGGTAGTTTTAAAAGTAATGCATTACTATAAAAATCGTGTTAGTTACTATTTAATGTGTTACATTACTTTTGCATTACTCCATTACCTGGGCTTGCTTGCTTGTTTTTTAATAAGAACAAAAAAGTTACATTCTTTTTGGCAAATGTAAAGGCCCTTTTACACCAAAAGTTAAATAAATAATCCTCAAGTGGAAAGAATAGCAAATTCACACCTTTACAGTAGAGGACTCAGTAATATGTATTCCCGTTTTTGCAGTTTTTGCCTATTTAAATTCTATTTTCAAACTTACCACATACAGTGAGGGTCAATAACTGTAATTTATTGAAAGCCAGTTCTCTTCTGAAAAAAATAACACCTTGCACTTGAGGATAGCACATTCTCTTATAATTCTACAGTCAAAAAAACAAAATATGTGAAAACGCCCCTTTTTAGCTTCAGGTTCTAAAGGGTTAAAGTAAATTTAAAAGTAATGCATTACTTCATTAGGTACTTTTAAAAAAAGTAATCTGATTACGTAACTTAAGTTACCACAATGATCCAACGATCCAGTCAATTCCACATGGACAAAATCATTCACACTCTACATTTCTTCTTGTTTTAGAAGCTGTTAGATATACCTCATTGGGACATCATTGCAACTTCTGTTTCATGGCAACTATAAATCAAGTTTCTCAATAATGATGTCGGGTTTGTGTTTAGAGCCAAACAATATTAAACTGATTGAACCATTTCTTGTTTCGCATTGCGTGATTTGTGAATTCAGCTTATCTGACTGTAGCAGTGAGCAACTGATTCAGTGATCCAGACTGTGTGAATCCTTTGTGTTTTTTTGTGGTATTAGGCTTGTAACATTTTAAAACAGACTCGAGACCAGTTCAAACCAGACATTCATGCATGAGTGTTCTTTATTGCTAGGCTGATTGTTTTGTACATTGTGATTTGGACTATAATGTTAAATGTTTTTCTAAGTAGAAGCTATATAAAGGTAAAATCATAAAATATTTTCAAATCAAATCAATATTCCATATCAATTAACTGATTTTCCATTAAATATGTGGTATAATTTGCTGTAATCTCATTTAAAATACGATTCAATCCAACTGTGCGTGGTACTAGCAATACTAAAACAATACGAACAGCCACCTGTAGCATGTGATCTGTATCCCCACACACATGCACCGGAATTCCTGTTAACCTCTGTTTAATTGCCAATTACATACACTGGATGGCTTACATCTGAAGACTTAATAGAAAACCACTGTGAGAAAAACAACTCTTCATTTATGAGAACACTGTATTGCTTTTAATGTTTACCATCTGCATGCAGGAGCAGTCACGCAGTTAGCGGTCACAAATGTTGGTTGTTGGCATTGTTCTCATGTGGAAAAAGCAAACCTTTACTATGTTTTTACTTTCAAACAAGCATACGCTTTTCTATTACTTTTGGAAATGCAAAACGAAACATTCCCACAATATTTTGTGGCTTAGGCTTATGACCTTCTAATGATCCTGAGAGAATAAAACACATTACAACAATGTTGATTCAGGAACAAAATAAAAACGAAAAGCATCAGCCCACGTAGGCTCCACTGAAGATCTTGATAGCTGATTAACTTTCATGTTCTGCTTGTGGTCTTTCATTGCATTTTTTCACAATGCTTTTTTTTTAATCAGGGTCATATTTAATCCAAACAGGAACAACATCACTAGAATGTCACATGTATAACACGATCATTACGAGTGGTAAAATATAAGGATTAGGTTACGGTAATATCTTCCTATTAGGTTTTGAAAATATTTAAAGGGAAAATTCAATATTACCATGAATATTTTTACAAAATACATCATGGTGTTTTAATAGAGCATGGTGGTTAATTATGTAAATATAAGGAAATGCCAGAATGACTCAGACCCTTTTCCTTTGACATGGCACAGAGGTGAAACACTCCGGTTACCCTGCCCAGAGGGATCAAGGCCTGGGAAGGGGTTTGGTGTGATCTGCTGAGGTCCTTCGCAGTGCTCCTGCTGTGTCTTTAAACCAACCAGAGCAGCGGTGCTCCACTGGGTAGCCACTGTGTTCTCAATGAACCGTGGAGGGTTGGGGGTTTAATGGCGGTAAGAGTTAAGAAAGCAAAGGGATGAGGAAAGAAAGCCCTCCTTTGTGCAAGTGGATGATGGGAGAGACCATCCACAACCTTCTACTTCCACCCCCGCCCCAACACTAGCTCTTGCTTTACTATCGTTTTGGACTTGCGCAACACAAGATCAATGGAGGAATGAGCACTGAAACCCCACAAAAGCCAAACATGCTTCCGTCCGGCTTATTTTTAAAGTCATAGATTATGATATACTATCATATAGCTTGCAACCCAATCTCAAACACGAATATAAATTAGTCCCTTGAGGTGTTTCGGGTAAAATCACACCAGTCAAATTCAGGAGTAATGTAAAGTACAATAAATGTATTATAGCACATGCATAACAGTATTTTATTTTTGAGGGAACCAGAACAAAGGGCCATACGACTTCAACAGCCTTCCTCTGCAACAGGACACTGCAGCCACAAAGACCATGTGATACTTTGTTTTCTTTTTTCCTCCACCTTAAATTAAAAGGTGGGAGTAGGGTGTACTCCACTTCATGACTGGTATAAAGACCAGCATTCATAAGCTCACACACACAGACTGTGAAGGAGTGTCAACATCCTGACAAAAATGCATAAGACTGGGTGTGAAAGTGAGAAGTGGTCCCCATTTTATTGCACGTAACTGTAGCCGTTGTGTTTCATTTCAGCCAACCAAAAAAATGGCTGAAATGAAAAAATCTTTTACTCACCTCTTTCTCAAACCTGCCATGTGCAATCTCTCTTCATATTAAGAAAGAAAGGTGTGGAACGACATGAGGATGAGTGAATAATTCATTTTTAGGTGATGTATTCCTTTATATTTCATGGATCTATAATTATAAATCATTTGTGATTTAAATATTACGCACAAAATACATGGTAGTGTCTGTCTGAAATATTTATTAACATTCCCAAAGGGAGAGAGGAGTGTGTAGCTTCCCAGTCGAAAAATATATCTGGTCTTATCGGCCTAGTTGGGCATTTTGCCAAAGAATGGAACAGCCAGCTTTGCAAACTGGAGGAGTTGTGCACCTTCATTTTTGATATGTTCCTGACAGCATTCCTGCAACGAATCGATAAAATGGCAGTAGAAAGAGAATGTGGCTAAAATTGCCAAAGCTACCTGCTTGGCCTGGTAGTAAACTTGAACATAGATAATATCACAACATTTAAAAATTCCACCACATTGAACATTCAGAAATATTTAAAGGTGTCATGAACTGGCTTTTTTAAAATTATTTTATACTGTTGTCTGAGGTCAACTAGTGACATTTGTGTGTTTTTTACATTCAAAAACATAACTAATAAGTAATAGGCTATTTTCTACACTGGTTTTGAGGCTGTCTTCTGAACGCTGGGTTTGGATGGGCTGGAGACTTGAAAGTAAACGCCCACAGCTAGGATTGGAGGAGATTTGCATATTTAATGAGCTTCAGCTCCCCTGTCAATTCAGTTCACATGAGGGAGGGATTGTTTTGAAAGCGGAAACCGGAATGATTCTCTCGACCTCAGGGCTCGTAAATGTCTTTATCAAACAAACACAATGATTTATTTCTCATCCACTCGCGATTGATTGGACTATTATTTTTGTATCACATGGCCCGCCCATGAAAGGAATCAAGAAAGGAATATCATTTCACTATTTGAGATAAAACAGCCTGCTGACTGGCTTGTGTTTTGGTAGCCCAACTGGCAGGGCCGGCGCTAGCCATTTGGGTGCCCTTCCGCACTAATAGCTATATGCACACGACACATCTGTAACGTACAGGGAAAATTAGCTTTATTTGTCATTCAAATATGACGATGAGGACCCCAACGATTGGCCTTCCTTTCCTTCTCAAACAAACTGCATCTTTAACAGCCCAAGTTTCACAATTTCCCCGGACCCGTTAAAATAAAAGACTCAACATGCAGGGCTAAAACCCTGGATCTTTTGCACTGCTGTGTCTGCCAAATTTGACATTGATTGAGGCATAGTGTGCAATGTCGTGGAATGTATACGCCAAAACTCATTTTGGCGTGCATATAATACGCTGTTTTTCACGTGCATATGATACGCACTTTATGGCGTGTATGGCTACTGGATTAGACGTGCTCTGGATGTGCGTATTATTCTGTAGAGGCAGTGTTTCGCAAAACGGTGTAAAGATGCCCACATGATCGTTTTCTGGGCCTGTTGTCTAAAAGCTTTTTTTTTATATATCAAAAGCTCAAGGGAAAGTTGATTTCTCAATTCTTATCCCCTTTTACATTATAAACATAAAATAAGGTAATTATTTACTTATTATTTGTATTATTATTATTTTATATTATTGTATACATTGCCTACTTGTTTCAAAGTAGGCAATGTTTCCTTTTTGTGATAGCTCAAGTTATCAAACAAATAGTGTACAGCAGGTCACAGGGCTTGTCATGTTTTATGTCAAAGTCAGGGTGAGGATCTTTCTGGAGAGCAGTACCGTGGAAACAGGTCAGAATGTGGACCAGCAGCGTTGTGTATTCTTGCTTATCAGAAAATATCCAGACCAGAGGCCTGCATGATCTGTCTCTACTACATCTAGTCTGAGTGCTATATTTACAGCTGGCCTTTCCTGTAAGTAAGCTGAATGCTTTTAAAGCACCTCTGATGAAAGCAGAGGTTTCTTTCCCCTCATCTTTAATCTTTAGAGTTTCTGTGCATAGTTTGCCAGTAATAAAATTTTATAGATAATTAATTCCACTATCAAATGATGTATTGGTTGAATTTCTTGCTTTAAAAAAGCATTACTTAAACTGACCAACACAATGTTTTTGTCTATATACACCGATGAGGCATAACATTATGACCTAATATTGTATAATACTCCTACTTTTGCTGCCAAACAGCCCTGACCCGTCGAGGCATGGACTCCACTAGACCCCTGTAGGTGTGCTGTGGTATCTGTTACTGTACAATATGTTAGCAGCAGATCCTTTAAGTCCTGTAAGTTGCGAGGTGGGGCCTACATGGATCGGACTTGTTTATTTAGAATATCCCACAGATGCGCGATTGGATTGAGATCTGGGGAATTTGAAGGCCAAGTCAACACCTCAAACTCGTTGTGCTTCTTAAACCATTGCTGAACCATTTAGCTTTGTGGCAGGGCACAGTATCCTGCTGAAAGAGGCCACAGCCACCAGGGAATACTGTTTCCATGAAAGGGTGTACATGGTAATAAAACTACAATAACCAGTGCGAACAAGCCTCTGCACCAATTTCTTTCAACATGGGGACAGCATTCGTTGTAAATTTAAAAGAAATGCATTACTTTATTAGTTACTTGAAAAAAAGTAATCTGATTATGTAACTTAAGTTCACTGTAAAAATAAAATAAAAATCATGTCTCCAACTGAAAATTGTCTAGTGACTGATCACTATATCTAAATTTTCCAGTTGGCCAAATTAATTCACAGAAATTCAATTTGGCTAACTGAAAAATTTAGATGTGATCAGTCACTAGGGAATTTTTGTACAGTGTTGCATTACCCCCAACACTGACCACAATGAGCCAAAGATCCAGTCAAATTTAAAATACGATTCAATCCAACTGTGTGTGGTACTAGCAATACTAAAACAAAACAAACAGCCACCTGTAGCATGTGTTCTGTATCCAACCACATGCATGCACCAGGATTCCCGTTAACCTCTGTTTAATTGCCAATTACATACACTGCATTGCTTAGAAAACCACTTATTTCACAGAATCTGCACATACTTTGCATATACTGGTTCACATACTTTTTCTTGCAACTATATATTTGTTTCTGGTGCAGATATTAACACATAATATGTTAGCATAACAGTTTTGCTAAGTATTTAAGTGCATAGATACTATAATCAGAGACATTAAGACCGGAGACTGTTCACACACATTTATGACTGACTGATTTCACTTGCCTTTTCTATTCCAGGGGCCCCACAGCAATGCCAAAAATGTTATTTGAAAAAGAAATAATAGAAGTTGGCCTCAGATCTTGTCAAATGGTCTCAAGTGCCTGATTTCTCAAGCTAGACATAATACTTTGCTGCACTCCAGAAAAAAAATGATGTGGTGTGCCTTTCTCATTTAGTGAGAGACTCATATGTTCTCATGTGACTCCCATCACACAAATCACCGTGACAAATGTCCGATTAAGAACAAAGACACAATCGTATAACGTCCTCCATCCTGCAGCATTTGATGCACAAATGTTGCTCAGCAAACTACATAAATCTGGATTTTTATCTGGCAGGGGTTAGATTTGGAACATTTCAAACCACAGTATGTTTAATAATGCAAAAATGACAGATTTGGGTTATAAGATTTTGGTTATAAAACAAACCACTAAAATGCTGCCCTTAAAAGGTGGTTATTCTACAATACCGGTTTTCATATACTGTATTATAGTGTGTGGCTTTAACCTTTGCCTGTCACAGCAGTTTTCTAATTCAAATGTGTGCATCAAAATTGGTTTATTTGCTTATGGTCTTATTGCTTTGGCTTCTGTTTTGTTTGCTTTTAAATCTTCAGTGGTGGAAGTAGCAAACTGAGAAGCTTTAAAAATGTCTGTTAAGTGAGTGCCTCTCATCTTCTGATACTTTATAAGCGTACTCCGGCTGCTTTTGTAGTTAAGGTTAACCCCATTAGATCACCCTGACATGTGTCCCTTTGGGAAGTGTCAAGGCAGTGGGGTTAATTCTATAAGGTACGCTTTTAAATTCATTGTTCTCCCCCAAACCTCATGACTTTCCCTTTAGATTCTAAAGAGTTAAACTGCATTTCCCCAATCTTCTGCAAGTGTCACGCTTCAGATGGTTTATAGGTTCTCTGCACCTCTTGTAAGTCCCTGTGGGCTGATGTAAATTGATGACTTGTGCGTGGAATTCTGTAGTGAACCACTGGCTGTCCTTCCTCTACTTTTATCATAAAACAGAGCTAAACTAGGCTTAAAACATTACTGGGTGATGAATTGGCTGCAATTTATCATGACTGAAAAAGATCAAAGACATTATCTTGGCCAGAGTTGTTTTATGGAAGTCGGGGTGGCTAAATCTGGCACATGAGTCAGGAACAGAATCAATACTCTAAAGGAGTTAGGCCTCTTTGTTATGAATGACCAGAACTAATCGACCATAATCAGTTTGCCTTGTTACCATCTGCTTTTTTATTGTACAATATGGGGGCGAGTGGAGGACAGAGGTTAAAATATCACCAAAGTCTCGTGCCATGTTCTCTGTAATGTCCTGTCAAGCCTGTTCCTTTGCTCCATGTAAACATTTCTCGTTTCTTGATTGACGATCTTGGCAGTATGCTTATGTTTTGCTTATAACCTCTGTGTATTTTATTGCTGATTAAAGGCCAATTACTTCTGTCTAACAGCTCTGCAATTTTTTTCTAAATCTGCGCAAATAACTTTGCGGTCAGACACCCTACATTAATAATGTAAAGGAGCACAGACTTTATTTGGAGGAAAATATTATCGTTGGAAAAGAGTTTAAGTTTGTCTCACAAATGAAATAAGAATGTCTGTCTGTATGTTTTTGTAAGTTTGAAGGTTTGTTTGATTATGTCCAACAAAACTGTAAACTTTTATATGCTGGTGTTTTAGTTAATAAATATTTAAGATATTATGTTCAAAAATCTGTCATACAGATCCAAATATTCAGACATACGGTGTGCTTGACCACTACAAAAACATTGCATATCTCCCACTAGTAAGATTTTTTTACAACTGATTTTTGTTCAGCAGCAGGGTGTGTTAAATTGATAAAATAATGACTGTTAAAGGGGTAATGAATTGAGAAATCAACTTTCCCTTGAGCTTTTGATATATTTTGATATAGAAAATCCTGTAAGTTTCAGAGCTGAAACTTCCTTGTTCGTCAAAGAAAAGCTTTTATAGACACCAGGCCCAGAAATTGATCGTGTGCTTCATCCTTACATCATCGCGCGACGAAACACCGCCTCTACTGAATAATAAGCACATGTAATTCAGTAGCCCCGACCACCGACTCATCGGATCACGCTAGCCAGCAGCAATAAACATGCCGAAGAAGATAGCAAGATATTGTGGAAGAACGTAGTCACTGCATAAGCTTCCTTCAGATCATAATATTAGGAATGTGTGATACTTCATTTATTTTTTATGAAGTTCCAGCTCACGTGGTGAAGACCGTAAGTGTGTAAATTGTATTGTATTGATTGTTTGTAAACTGGATTTGCAGACACAATGCTGTGCCTTCTATATTGGATCCAAAAGGAATGGTGCAACAAACTTATGCGAGTAAAACGTACACGTATATGTGTGTGTGTATGTGTGTGTATGTGTGGGCTGGTAATCCCTACGTTATGGGGACAAAATGTCCCCACAAAGATTGCAATATCCGAAATCCTTGTCCTTGTGGGGACATTTTTTGGTCCCCATGAGGAAAACATAGAGAAGGAGTTTTTTTGAGAAAGTAAAAATGGAGAATGTTTCCTGTGATGGGTTGGTTTAAGTGCAGGGGCAGTGTAGGGGGATAGAAAATACGGTTTGTACAGTATACAATTAATTACGCCTATGGAAAGTCCCCATAAAACATGGAAACGCTACATGTGTGTGTGTGTGTGTGTGTGTCTGTGGTTGTTTGTGTGTGTGCAGTTTACGCATATATCGACCAATCGGGCGGGCCATGTAATACAGAAATAATATTCCAATCAATCGTGAGTGGATGAGAAAGAAATAATTGTGTTTGGTTGATAAAGACGTTTACGATCATTCCGTTTGCCGCTTTCAAAACAATCCCTCCATCATGTGAGCTTAACTGACAGGGGAGCTGAAGCTCATTAAATATGCAAATCTTATCCAATCCTAGCCGTGGGTGTTTACTGTCAAGTAAATGGAAGAAAGTCTCAAAACCAGTGTAGAAAATAGCCTATTACTTATTAGTTATGATGTTCTTGACAGTAAAAACCACACACACGCCATTAGTTGACCTCAGACTTTTTAAACACATTTAAAAAGTCACCTTTAAGACTTTTAAATTGTTACAAAAAATACATAAAATGCTGTTGTTTTGCGCGTTCTTTTCATCAAATAATCTCGAAAGAAAAGTATCACTTTTTCTAGAAAAACATTAAGGGGCACAATTGATAATAAGAAATGTTTCTTAAGCAACAAATCAGCATATTCCAACGATCATGAATAATTTCAGCTTTGCCTTTTAAAATGCAGAGCAGATGTAATGTAAAAAAAGCAATCTGTAATAATATATAACCTTTGTATTTACTGGATCACATAAATGAGACCTCACAAAATTTTGTTAAAATCTTACAGAATCCAATCTTATGAATGGTAGTGTATCCATCACACCATCAGTTTAATAGCAAAAGTGGTTAACATGTTTTCCAATGTATCAAGCAATGGGATTCTAGGTGATTTGGGTGAGTTTAAATATACTTAGCAAACATTTCACAATCACACTTCCCCATTTCTCCATCATATCCTGTCATCATCACACACAAAAAATGTTACAGTAAAAGTGTATTTTTAGATGTGATTCCTTTGGACTCCTGCTTTTCGTTGTGTTGATCTGTTCAAGTCAACACGTGACTTTGAGTTCTTGCTTCTAGTGTTAATCTCTTTGCTGCTCCCTCGTGAAATGGCAATACAGCCCTTGACCTTCCCACTTCCACTTGCCAGAATTTATAAAGAAGCACGACAGGAAACATGTGTTACCTCTTTTTTGCACTCCCTCATTGTCCAGGATTTAATTCATGACTGCGATGTTGGTATACGGGAGTCCAGTTCCTTTGGTTCCTTTGTCCAGTTTACAAAACTAATTCCCTAGTGAGTCTGTTTGCAGTGTGCAACTTCATAATGAATTTTCCATCACAAACAACCTTAATACACCATCCAATCTGGTCATTGAAAACCATTTACAAAAAAAGCCTGTCAAAATTTAGAGAAAACATGCATCCCTGTTTCTCAGAAATCTGTTGGTTCATCCCACAGCAACATAAGATAACACTGACATGCTTTGGAAAACAGATATGCACATAATTCATTGTGACTAAATAACCAATTACTTTGCAGAGGCAGGGCAAGACCTTAAGAAATGTTCTCTGTTTGTCAATGGACAGCACAGGCAGATGGACATTCTCTCAGATCCATTATTTTTGTTCATATCTCAGTGGTTTAAACCTGGGGGAGCTTTTGTGAGAAAAACAGATGCAATCAGAGGATTCACAACAGAAGCATAAAATATAATATCCCATTCAGCAGGATGTCCTAGAGGGTTATTTATTCATTCATTTATATTATATTATATTATATTATATTATATTATATTATATTATATTATATTATATTATATTATATTATAGCCATAAAAATGGCTTGATAAAGTGTTATTGACTTCATCGGACATAATGTTATGCCTGATCGGTGAGTGTGTGTGTGTGTGTGTGTGTGTGTGTGTGTGTGTGTGTGTGTATATATATATGTATATATAGTATATATATATATGTATATATATATATATATATATATATATACTCACCGATCAGGGATAATATTATGGCCGATGAAGTCAATAACACTGATTATCTCTTTATAAAGGCACATGTTAGTGTGTTTGATATATTTGGCAGCAAATTAACATTTTGTCCTCAAAGTTGATGTGTTAGGGGCAAGAAAATGGGCAAGTGTAAAGAAGTTTGAAACCTATCCCTACCTATAACTTATCCCTAAAATCTGAGCGAAGTGATATGTGAATAACATTGATGTAGAAACACTTAACGCTGGTTGTAAGCCTAAACTTGACATAAACTGTGAACTTGTCCTTCAAATCTGATTGGTTGATTGAAATGTTCCAGGATCAACAAAGATAATGGAGATTTGAAATCAGGTTCTGTAAAGTATAAAGTGACATAAAAACACATATATGTATTTTCATGTCACTTTATACTTTGCATATATATATATATATATATATATATATATATATATATATATATATATATATATATATATATATATATATATATATATATATATATATATATATATATATATATATATAAAGAATTAGCATATGTGATAAAAGTTCATATAGTAACGCCGTATAGTAAGTTTCCATAATGTAATGATAAAAATTAAACTTTCATATATTTTAGATTCATTGCACACCAACTGAAATATTTCAGGTCTTTTGTTGTTTTAATACCGATGATTTTGGCATACAGCTCATGAAAACCCAAAATTCCTATCTCAAAAAATTAGCATATTTCACCCGACCCATAAAAGAAAAGTATTTTAATACAAAAAAGTCAACCTATAATGTATGGAGAACTATAATGTATGGCGGAATAGCACTTCTGAGAGTACTTCGACTCGGCGCAGTAAAAAGTCCCGCCTGAAAAATCCTCCCTCACATCTTCCCCTCCCGCTCTTATTTCTGTCAATAGGGGGGAGGGGGAGATGTGAGGGAGGTTTTTTTTTTCTCCACAAGAAACCGTGGAGGTGTTTGGTCGCTTCTAACTTGATCTCTGTTTGGTACCATAGTGAATGAACTGGGCTTAGTGGGCTAAGCTAAATGCTATCAGACCGTCACCGCGCGTCAGAGAGATCAAGTGCACGCACTGAGATGAGAGAGGTATGTATCAGCTCGTTTTAGTTAAGGGAATTACATAGTTTAATATGAAAAAGCGGTGAAGTATTAGCCTAGAAATCTAGACGCACCCTAGCGGCAGCAAATCTAATCTGCCCGTGAGTGTCGTCTAGCAACTTTCAATACCCTTCTGAGCTGTAATCGCCAAACTCTTGCCAGGCCAATCACATCGTGTATAGAGTCGGTGGGCGGGGCCATAATGACAACGGCCGAGTTGCGTTTGTGTGCTTCTAGTAAACACAGAAACTGCCGAACGGCGGCCTTTCGAATCAGCTTTGACCACGACTCTGGAAGACTTGGAGTTAAGCTTTTCTCTGAGAAAAGAACAAAGAATGGCACTGAAGTCATTCTTAAAAAGGGAAGATGTGTTCTGAGTTTTGCCGACCGGATACGGCGAATGTTTAATCTATCAACAAGCTCTGTTTCACCTTCGTTGCTCTGGTTGGTGGTCGCGCTATCCTATCGCGTGTAGAGGGAGTTTGAAAGACAACCGTTTATCCCGCCCCTCGGATTGAGCCCTGTCAATGGTGAGTTTCCAGACCAAACATCTTGATGTGGGTCTGGCTTGTCAGGCTAAGTATCCCTTTAAAAGCAAAAGCAGTAAGAACCGAAATACTCCTGAACAACCATTTTTATTGAGTGATACTGTAATTTGTCTATAAAAACTATTAAATGTTTCATTTTAGAAGCCAGTGCTCTCTAGCAATTTTGTCTGGATCTGTGCTGTGAAAATGAAGCCATGTAAAGTCAAAACCATATTATTATTCAATTCTGTTTTCTTGGTTTGCAGGCAATCTGTTATTAATAAGTTTGGTTATGAATGCATTTGCGGGAGAGTGGAAAGATAGAAATGATGAAAGGCTGCAGAACAGTTGAGTCTTTGTTCAGTGTTATGATGGCCTGTATATTATTTTCTGTATGACACTAAAGACCCCGATCAGCGTTTTTCCCTCCGTCACCAATCATCTTCTGTCTCTCCCTGTCTCCTTCCATCTGTCCTTCCCTTTCAGGTTCTCCTTAATCCTGCACCATACATTCCATACAGGCACATCGGTCTGTTTAACGGCCTTCATGAACCTGTAGTATCTGAGTTATGATCCATATTGTTTTCAGTAGCTGCAGATTCCCAGGATGAGCAAGGAGGTTAGGAAATATAAAACCTATACATTTTGTTTCTCTCACATGCGTAGGGGTTACAGTTGCGCTCACATTTTTTAACCCTTTATGAGAATTTGCATTGGGAATGTGTAATTATGTACGGTAAGTATGTGTTTAATTGTCACAAAAAATGGCTAACTGAACAATTCCCAATCTAACCCAAATGGTCCACTAATGTTTTATGTTTTTTTAACTATCGTATGCCTTAATTTGATCAAAAATCCAATAAAAACATTAAGATTGTGACATATTACAGATGGTTTCCTGTTAAAATGGGTTATAAAATGTAATTTATTCCTGTGATCAAAGCTGAATTTTCAGCATCATTACCAGTCTCCAGTCTTCAGTGTCACATGATCCTTTTTTTAAATGGTCAGGGCTGTGATGCAGGTATGTTTTCAAATTCATCGTATACTGTGGTTTATCCATTTAGAAGTGCTGGCAAACTATTCCATGCAACATCTGAAGAAGAACATGTCATAGATAGGTCAAATTTTTGTAAGAAGTGCATGGTTCCTGTACTCCATTAGTTTCCTGTCCCTCCCTATAATCTGTCTAAACAGCTTGGTTTGCTCTCGGATCTAGTCATTGAGAACTTTCCCCAACAGCCAGCACAGAATACACATTTCGTAATGAGCTGACCAATTAGCTTTATCTCAATTAGGGAGTTCCTTTGTTATCTTCCTTCTAAAATCCAGTATAGCACTACTGTAGATCTGAAAATGGAGAGCTTTCTTTTCCCTGAAGACAACAGTGAGAGCAAAGGATGGGATTTGTATGTAGGCCTGCAAGCAAAATGATATTCATCTGAGTAAATTATAGCTGGATACATCTGCTGCTATGAGGCTTTTTGAGATAAGGCAGCCTGCCACTCTTCTCAGTTTACAGTGAACTCAGCATTTTTATGTAGCCTAGTTTACAGTGAACTCAGCAGTTGCCTTGCTTAATCTATTATTCATACATAATAGCTTCAATGATCATAGTTACTTAGCATGTAGAGGAATTATTTTTGCTGTTTGAGGATGCAAGTAGGAGAGAAGGGATAATTGTTAGGCGTTTAGCATTTTGCTTATTTATTCAAATTATATTCCAGACATACAGTATTAGCAGCCATTATGTCAGTTAAATGTATAGCAAGTCAGATATATTAAACTTGAAGTGCACAAAAGGCTTTTACATTCACCTAGGCTGTATAATTGTAACATGATGAGATTAAAGAGTTAATGAAAAAGCCATATAATGTGCAGAGTGGTGCAGGGATGACATGATTTTCTATTGGCTTTTGGATTATTGCAAAAAATAAAGTCTGTAACTGAAAATAGCTTATGACTGATTTGTTCATCATGATAAACTTCACAAATTAACACAACTTTCATGAAATTTTTTTTTTAATTTTGAAGATTTTAAATACAATTGGTAGAAGCCAAAACTAAACTATTAAAGGAACTATAGCACAGTTCTTCAGTACCACCATAACTAAGCTTCCAACAACTCTTTCAGTCTATATTTAAAAACATTCGCTCTGAAATTAGAGTTCAAATAGTTTACAAGAGCACGATTATGAAAGCAATGAGTCTACGAGTTTACCTGTTTGGCTGATGGCATTTAATGTCCCCAACAACCTCTCATTTAGCCTCCTTTAGCAGCTGCCTTTTACAAGACAGGTACAGGCTTTCACAAGAGGGTTTTAGTGTTTTACATTGTAGAATAAAGCATGAACATATATTGGGCGTGTGTTCACCATAGACAAGCATTTAATAAATAAAAATAAAATAAAAAAAACATTGACTTACAAAAAAATGTATTCCTGCACTGCACCACTATATATACCATTACTATGACTGGCTATTATTTTGATGTTCTATTTAGTTTCACTTAGTGCCTGTATCTCTGCTCTGTTTAGTTTCTTGTAAAACCTTTTGCGTTCCACCAAGAAACATTGCGTTAGCAAAGACCTCAAAAGGTTTTGTGAGAGAACGCAAAAGCATTGACTTATTGTTTTACCGCCATCTCATATTTTTTTCCACCATCATGTCCCTTTAGAGGCTCTGTACGTTTCAGTTTGCGTAGTTGTTGACTACTCATCCATGTATTTATGGATCTTGTTTTATACACCAGTGCGCAGTCATGTTGGAACAGTAAGGCCCGGATCATACAAAATGCGTTTTTGCAGCAAGAGGCAGTAGTATATTCCTGCACAACCGGAGGCTGCAGTTTCAGGACCCCAGTTTCAGGACCGCAATTCTAGGACCCTCGTTTTTTGTGACAGCACCACCTACAGAACTGGATGATATAGCGGTGTGCTGCAGTTTCAGGACCTCAGTTCTACGACCCAGGTGGTTTAGTTAGTAGCCTACATAGTATCATGATATTTAATCTCAGGAGTATATTTTATGTGATTTTTTAAATTCAAATGCATCAGAGGTTAATTACAAAGTGTGTAATACCTGCTTTGATGCACAATTTTAAATTTAAACAAATTAATTTACACAAAATATAAATGAAAAATGTATATCAATCTTTAAAAAGTTGAGTACCTTAAAAATCTTAATTTCTTGAATTATACTGTATATTGATTAACCTCCTTAAGTTTAACTAATTAGTTCATTATCAGGTAAAATAAAGTTGGAATCAGTATATGCAGTCACTAAATTACATCCAGATATTTTAAAGGTTGTAGAGAGGCAAGACAAGACTCAAGAATGATTGAAGAATATATATTTATGACATTTTAGCAATAACAACAGCACCAAAAAGACCCCTTTTTTATCAGTTGCTGCACAGACAGAATGGCTGTATACACATTATATATACACATTATATATATATATATATATATATATATATATATATATATATATATATATATATATATATATATATATATATATATATATATATATAATATCTGATTTAAGTTAACACTTGTGCACTGTTGGAGTTGTAGAGAGAGAAAGCCAAACAGGATATTAATGTTACTCATGTCTAATTCCAAACTCCAAATTTGTAAGTATATAAGAGCAATATCCACCAATTGAGACAACTCATGAGGCAACTATTGTAAACATTTCCTATATACCTTACTAAGCTAAATGGATGACGACTGACAGTCATTATACTAATCTGGTGAACATAGTAATTTTGATAAATGAGCCAAGGCACAAAATGAACTGTAGATAAAAAAATGAATAAAAAACTGCACAAGTTATAAAAACCAGCAAGTATTACAGAGATGAATATACAAATATATATTGTTATAACCCTCCTATTTTGAAGCGCTCCATCAGAAGAAGACACCACCACTTTCTAATGAAAGGCATGTCCATCTGAAAGATGTGTGACATTGACAGATACTAGCATATACTTGGCAAAACAACAACAAAAACACTGAGATTATATCCCGCACTCATTTCTACAGTGATGGCGTGGCAATCCCTAAAAGCAAAAAAAAGGTAACACATGTCAAAAGCCATGGCCATCTCGGTTACATTATGAAATTTACATAATATGCAGAATAGAATATAATAATATTTGTTTGGAGTAGCTAAATATGCATTTATTAATCACTGCAATGTTATGCCCAGTCTTTTCAGTCCAGCTCCAAGGATAACAAAAAAAACATTTGTGCAAGATTCATACAGAAAAATTAAATTAAAAAAATTAAAGGATTAATTTTTAACTTTTTAATCCTTCACAGCAAAAATATATCAGTACAGGCTATAAGAACGTAGCCAAAGTATAAATGGCTGAACTTGTCAAACATTATGCATCATTTAGACAGACTAATATTGTAGTGCAACCAGGCAGTCAGCGCAGTTATGTAAGAATATTTTATTCTTAACTATGGTAAAACAATGAGTAGGGCTATTCAGCAAGTTTGCCCTCTAATACAGTAAGCTACAGGTAATCGTACACACCCTTACAACAACATGCTTTTGTCATCTTTTTAAGTTTAATTAATGTGCTGGCTGCTGGCTAGATGCATTATAGTAATTAAAAATCAAAAAGGATTTAATAAATCTCAGCCACGCCACGATCAAGAACATCATAGTAGCCTAATTTATAAAACTAGCACACAAATTCTGAATTTGTGTGAATTAATTCTTAATTCATAGTTAGCAGCTCACTTTAGTACATTTTGTTTCATTTAAAAGTTATAAAATAAAACTTGATTGAATATCAGTAGGCCTACTCACAGTCTGATCGGTGTCCATCATCCATCTTAAATTAGTGTTTTGGTGATTCAATTTGGTAGGTGGTGCTGTCACAAAAAAACTAGGGTCCTAGAACTGCGGTCTTAGAACTAGGGTCCTTAAACTGCAGCCTCCGGTTGCGCAGGAATACCCTTCTCGCGAATGGAGCCTTTTTTGAATGGATTTCGGTTGGCAGAGAGCGTTATGCTCGCTGCTTTAGTGCTCCGGGCCAGGCGCCTCACGTTTTAACCGCCTGCTGCGCCTCGCGTTTTTGAAGGAGCGCTCCGAGCGCATGAAGTTGAAAAAAAGTCAACTCTGAACGGAAAAGCGCCCGGCGTCATCATGTTTATTTTCTGTTGTCCAATCGAATAAATGGAGAGGTGGTCTTCTGTTGTGGCGACCGTTGCATTGATTAGACTGACAGGACAGCTGATTCGGGGGTTTCCTAGCAAAATTAAAAAAACTGCAGCACACTGCTTTTTCTGAATGAAAAAACGCCAACCAAAAAAGGCAGTGCAGCGTGCCTCGCGTTTTTGAACCTGAAAAATGCGTTCGGTGTGACCGGGGCCCATCCTCAAACTGTTCCCTAATAGTTGGGAGCATGAAATTGTCCAAAAAAATATTTGGTATGCTGAAGCATTAAGAGTTCCTTTCACTAGAACTAAGTGGTCAAGCCCAGCCCCTGAAAAACAACCCCACACCATAATCCTCCCTTCATCAAACTTTACACTTGGCACAATGCAAAATTTCAGGCAAGTACCAGTCTCCTGGTAACCACCAAACCCAGACTTGTCCATCGAATAGCCAGTCAGAGAAGCGTGATTCGTCACTCCAGAGAACACATCTCTATTGCTCTAGAGTCCAGTGGCTGCATGCTTTACACCACTGCATCCAACACTTTGCATTTCACTTGGCTTGGATGCAGCTGCTCGGCCATGAAAACCCATTCCATGAAGCTCTCTATGCACTGTTCTTGAGCTAATCTAAAGGCCACATGAAGTTTGGAGCTCTGATGCTATTGGCTCTGCAGAAAGTCTGCAGTACACTTAAAGGCTGAGTTGCTGTTGCTCTCAATTGCTTTCACTTTGTAATACCACTAACAGTTATCCGTAGAATGTTTAGTAGTTAGGAAATTTCACGAATGTAATTATTGGACAGGTGGCACCGGAGCTCCTGACAGCGACCCATTCTTTCACAAATATTTGTAGAAGCCGTCTGCATGGCAAGGTGCTGATGATATGCAAACTACAATTTTAGTTTGTTTTGTAAGTTAATTTTTGCGAGAGAGAGAGAGAGAGAGAGAGAGAGAGAGAGAGAGAGAGAGAGAGAGAGAGAGAGAGAGAGAGAGAGAGAGAGAGAGAGAGAGAGAGAGAGAGAGAGAGAGAGAGAGATTGATTTTTAGAACACCTTTATTACACGATACACCGAAACACAATGTTCACCAACAACTTACATTAAATTAAGAAAATTAAGTCTCCATTAACAATTTCACATAAACTCCCTTTAAAACACCAAATTAATGTAAACTTTGTAAGATCATCCATTGCTTTATAATAGTTAAAATCTATTAATATTCTTGATTTCACAGAATTTTTAAAAACTGTTACTAAACTATTACAAGCACCTTGATCAATCTTCTCTTTTCGTGTCATATAAATTGCCATTTTTGCATGTCCTAAAATAAAATTAAACATTTGACATTTATACTTACAGCTCTGGGAGTATTTAAAACCACAAATAAAAGTTTTCAAAGAAAAATCTTCATTAAAACCTTTAAAAAACGTTTTTAAAACTAAAAACAAAGAATCCAGTCTAAAACACTGCATAAAAGCATGAAAAACCGTTTCTCGTTGCAAGCAGAAAGGACAGTTCTGATCAACTTCAGGGTTAATAACAGAAATAAAAGCATTAACAGCAACAGCCCCGTACAACAATCTCCACTGCAAATCTCCAATTCTCTTAGATAGGGCTGGACAATAATTCAATATCAATATATATCGCGATATAATTTTTTTCAATAACGGTGATATGATTTTTAAACACATTTCCGATATTTCGATATGACTGACGTTCAGGGCGCATGCCATCAGAAAGAGCAGAACACGATTGGCTTGCGTGATGACGTAGGCCTACACCACGGACACGCAGCCAGTGCTCAGCAGTAGTGGGCTGATAGATCCAACGGATCCAACGCAGCAAGTTTTAGCTACAAAGAGAGTTTCCCAGACCGCAACACAAATGTGACTTAACGAGCTTCCACAAGTAAGGAGAAATAAATAGTTGATAAGAGAAGAAATACTAACTTTCTTTCTAGTGGCGTGGAAGTGGTTCGTCTATCTAAAGCACTATTCGCACGGGATTAGTATTATAGGGACCACTGTGATTTAGAAATGACTCCTCCACATCTGGGTTTTGCGTGGCGCATTCGCATGGGATAAGCAAAGCCTGTGATTTTACTCGAATTTACTGACTTCTCCCGGATATGATGTTCGTTATAGATAGCTGTATGAAATCATAAACAGGCATCGATATCGTTTTGATTATTTTACAGTAGCCTAATAAATAAATATAATTTCGCTCAATTAGCGAACAGACGCCATGAACTGAGCTCAGACCAGCGGCAGGAATCAGATTTCATTTATCACGAGTAGGAAGCTGACAATATACGGCGGAAGATTCGGTTTCAAAACTAAATGTAAAAGCGCCTATTTAAACAAGATTGTCATTGTACTATACTGTTCTGTTCTGTTTTTCATTCAGAACAGTATTGATGTTAATATTAAACACACCATTCAATCAGATTACTCTCAAATTGATACTCATTCTAAAGTGAAAGTATAATCCGTGTGGGCGCGGCTGCACGGGAATGACTGAACGGTGCGCATTATGAATGCAGACTTTATTCTTCGTGAAAGATAAAGATAGAAATGCTCACAGGGAGAAAAAAAGCTTGCAAAAAGTATATACAATCCCCCTAATCCTGGCCAAATCACAGAGATGTCGATTCGCACGGGACTAATGTTATCACAGGACCTCGGTGTTCGGCGAAATATGGTAGGTAGGCTAATTTGCGGGGGAATTTTTACTTTACAAATTACAGACATGGCCGATTCGCACGGGATTAAGATCAAAGACATTCTCTGCAATTATTACAAATCACCAGAGGTCCCCAGATAATACGAATCCCGTGCGAATGGGGCTGATATTAAACTTGTGCCGGAGAGGTGCCGAGTAGGGGTGTAACAATACATCGACATGGATGCATCAATCTAATGTCTAACAATACGATGCCAAGCGTTACAAATAATCAATGTAGACTATTTATGTAAGAGGCAAGTGGCACATTTGTTTTAATACTTTCCACATTTGCACACAATGTCATGTATTAACACCAATGCGTTCATTCTCGTTTAAATTACCTTTCAAAGCTTGTGAAAGACGGTCAGACATGGCTTCACGAAAATGTATCATTTTCTCCTGTTTAAAGCCTTGCAAAAAGCAGCGTGCACTCATCTCAAACAGAGCACAAATAGGCCACTGAATTGAGTCTTATTTTATTTATTTTTTTGTGCATCAGTAGATAAAGGTATAGTTTTGCATAAAAGGAGAATATAGCGCTATGAATCGTTCTTCACTGAAATTTAAAACTTAAAAGAAAATGCTCAATAAACTGCGTCTGCGAAGTGAGAGTCTTATGTTTATTTGATGGTGATTTCACATTTCTTGTTCGTATAAAGGCTAAATACAAATAAAAGGTGAACATTAATTTATTTGTACCGTTTTTATTTCTAAAATATTATATAGTTTTATAGGAGGTTTCATAGACTTGGCAAATTAATTTTTCAGAAGTTTGTAGGTATACAGAAATCCTTTGTGGCAGTGTTTGGTAGTTTTTCTAAAGCTTTTATATAGTTCATATCGATATCGAAATTATATCGTATCGACCAAAATTAAGAAATATATCGTGATATAAATTTTGGCCATATCGTCCAGCCCTACTCTTAGATAATGGTGACTTATACAATACTCTCCATTCAGGTCTTTCATCAGCCTCTAAACCAAGAACTTCCTCCTTCCTCTTTGGACAGGTACAGCACATGTTTCGGTACCCAGTGCAATTTGTCCCAGAAGAAGTCTATTAGAATTGACTGAATCTTTGATAACAATTCTGCTGGGGGATCCACACAGATCAAGCGGTGCCAGAGAGCAGAGGCAATTACATTATTAATAATCAATATTCGCCCCTTGTATGACAATTTGGGAAGCACAAATGTCCATTTCTGTAGACGTCCTTTAACCTTTTCAATTGTGTCTTCGAAATTTTTCTTGACAGCATTCTCATTACCTAGAAAGACCCCCAAATATTTAAAAGCATCTCTGGTCCATTTCAGACCTCCCGGGAGCACAGGTTCACCACATGACCACCTCCCTACAATTATGGCTTCACTTTTTTGCCAATTTACTTTAGCAGAAGATACTTTCTTAAACTCTTCTAACAAATAAAACATTGTATTAATGTCGTTTTGACTTTTAATTAAAATCACAACATCATCAGCATACGCTGATAATTTGACAGTGTTGGAAGTATTTGGCAAACTCACACCTGACAGTTTAATTCTCAGTGTGTTCAGAAAAGGTTCTATGGCTAACGTATACAACATGCCAGAAAGAGCACATCCTTGCCGAACCCCCCTTAAAACCTTAAAAGGAGAGCATAAGTCACCATTTATTTTCAAAATACTCTCAACGTCACAGTATAAGACTTTTATCATAGAAATAAAATTAGAATTAAAACCAAAAGCTTTAAGAACACTCCACAAATAGCTGTGCTCAACTCGATCGAAGGCTTTTTCTTGGTCTACTGAAATTAGACCAAAATCTGAAAAAGACTTTCCATTATCTAAAATGTCTCTAATAAAAGAAATGTTATCTGAGATTCTCCTGCCTGGCACACAATATGTCTGATCAGGATGGATAATCTGGTTTAAAACATCTCCTAATCTATTTGCCAATACTTTTGAGAGTATTTTGTAGTCATTGCACAGCAAACTCACAGGCCTCCAGTTCTTTATTTCAGTTAAATCTCCTTTCTTGGGAAGTAAGGTAATGACTGCTCTACGGCAGCTTTGTGGCAACTGTCCATCAGTAAAACTCTGATTAAAAACTTCTAAAAGATCTGGTCCCACTTCTGCCCAAAAACACTTATAGAAATCTATTGAGATTCCATCAATTCCTGGCGTTTTCCCATTCTCTATACTGTTAAGAGCTCTCTTTACTTCTTCCATGGATAGTGCTTTATTAAAACCAACATTAGATTCCTTAGAAACCTGTGGCAAATTTTGGAGAAAAACATTTTCAGAATCTGGCAATTCACTTCTAAACAAATCTTTATAAAACTTCACCGCTCTCTTCCGAATCTCTACAGGATCGAGCAAAGTGGCCCCTGTTTCAGATCGCAGGGCATGAATATATCTGTTTTGTCCGTTCTTTTTTTCCATGCTAAAGAAGAATTTTGATGGAGCATCCATGGACTCAATGTTCTGAAACCGGGATCTGATTATCGCACCCTGTGTACTGAGATCTAATAATTCTTTCAGGGAAGCTTTCTTTCTTTTAAAAGACTCTACATAATTTACAGTTTTTGAAAACTCACATAACTCTTGAAGTTTCTCCAATTCTTCTTCGAGTTTTCTTGTCATTAGTTTCTTATCTCTTGTAACGTTGAGAGTATATTGTTGACAGAGCTGTTTAATTTGCACTTTTACAAACTCCCACCATTGCTGTAAGTTTTTAAAAGAAGATTTCATAGAACGTGCATTTGACCAAAAAAACTTAAAAACATCATTAAAACGTTTATCACCTAATAGTGTGTTGTTAAAATGCCAGTAAGCACTTTTTGGCTTTACACAATTAATAAAAAAAACACATTTTACTAGACTGTGATCCGAGAGTCCAACTGGACTAATCAAACAATCCTTAAAAAAATTGAGTTGATGCCTAAAACCATAAAATCTATCTAGTCTTGCCATGGATAAACGATTTTCAACAGCGTGAACCCAGGTATACTGTCTTTGATTATGATGGAAATTCCTCCATATGTCTATGATATCATGAGACCTCGTAAGCTGAATTAACCGTTTACGTGATGGCATATGTGGCTCAACATGGTTTCTGTCTAAAACACCTTCAGTACAATTAAAATCTCCTCCTAAAAATAAAAAACTCTCCGACTCACAGTCTTTCAAAGTGTTGCACAGAGCGTTTAAAAAGAGCATACGTTCAATTGCTGTGTTCGGTACATAAACACAAATAAAAACAAAAGAAAAATTGTTTTCATAAAAAGCATTAACTTTTAAAAGTCTGCCTTTGATTATCTCCTCAACATTAAAAGAGGTGGGAATAAAACTTTTTGAAAACAGTATAGCAACTCCACCGCTCACTGAGGAAGAATGACTTAAAATTGATAAACCATCAAACTCTGATGCCCAATCTGAAGCGTTTGATAAATCACTGTGGGTTTCTTGTAAAAATAAAACATCCAAATTCTTTTGAGTCGTTAATTCAAATAGTTGTGCTCTTTTCCTACTCTCTCTTGCTCCATTAATATTTAAGGAGGCAAGGTGTATTACTCCCATTAGTAGGAAAAGTAGCAACTCCCATCTCAACCAAGACAACAAACCCAAAAGAGAAAAAACAGCTTTAAACGTTCTGACTACTCTCACTAAATTCTGCTTGAGCATTTAATCTGGTAAAAATCTTCCTTAACCGATAAACCTCTTGATCAG
Source organism: Pseudorasbora parva (assembly GCF_024679245.1). Classification (NCBI taxonomy): domain Eukaryota; kingdom Metazoa; phylum Chordata; class Actinopteri; order Cypriniformes; family Gobionidae; genus Pseudorasbora; species Pseudorasbora parva. Next base: position 31,978,030 of record NC_090186.1, on the reverse strand, counting down.
TGAACTGATTCTCACTTTTGAAAGATTTTGCTTTTTCAATAAATTGCCTTAAATCAGGAAAGAACGCCTCAATTTTGACTCTCCTTGTATTTTTTGTGACTTTTAAGAAGTGTTTGATTTCATCCACACTATAGTCTCGGCTGGAGAAGCCGCTCGGTGGTAAACTGCCTGTGAGACTGCATTCAGACATTGCACTGTCACTCTCTGTGTCGGTTTGACTCACTTCCTGAACATCCATTTTTTTTATCTGTTTACCGACGTGACGTTTCTTGGATTTTCTTTTTTGAGGTGCTTTAAAGGAATAGTCTTCCATTTCAAACCCTGAGGCCTCAGCCTCCAAACTCATCTCAAACTGTTTACTAGCTTCTTCTAGGCCATTGTCTTCCTCAGACTCAATCTGTTGAACTATTGTTTCCTCTCCATTTTCTTTATCAGCAACAATAGTTAAAATTTCACTTTCAACTGTTGTTTTCTCATTTTTTTCAATTCTAGAAGGCACACACACACTAGGTCCCGGCCTTCCCTCATCCACAACCGGAGTCACATTTTGCAGATTTTCAGCCCCTAAACCTTCTGCCACTGTCTCATCAGCCTCACCGGTCTTATCTTTTCTAGGACAGTCACGCGCAAGGTGTCCATTTTCACCACAACCAAAACATTTCATTGTGTTTGTTGTTGCAAAGATAACGTAATTGAAATCCTCAACGTTAAAATTTAACTTTAAGTCCAAATCCTCGACATTATCTTTCAACACCATGTACACATAGCGTCTGAAAGACACCACATGTTTCAGCTGCGCAGATTTCCCCCCGATTGGGATCATCTTTATTGTGGAGACCAGTCTACCGTATCTAGACAACATTTCTATTAACACCTCGTTTTTAATGAAGGGTGGCACGTTAGATAGGGTTACCTTTTTCGACGGTGTGGAAAGAGGAAGCACTTGTGTAAACAAGCCACGTATTTCCACGCCGGTCTCCACCAACTGATTCGCCAGATCAATCGTTTTAACAAACACAACAACCGCTCCGTTCATTCGCGATGCCGACAATACGTTCTCACATCCAATTAAAGAACCAACAGCTAAAACACATTCTTCAACCGCTAGAACAGAATCAATCTTTACCGCATGCCTTCTTGTTAAAAACGCAAGATTGTGCGCACCTGGAGTCGCCATACTCCCAGTACAAACACTGGGAGCAGAGAGCCCCGTAAAACTATTCTAAACAACCACCTAACTAAGAACAATAAATACCAGATAAGTACATAAATAAATAGATAAATAAATAGAGATAGAAATAGAAGAAAAGAGGGAAAGATAGTAAGTTAAACACTTGTACCTTACACACTCAAACGCCCCGCGCTCACCTCCACTCACGCTCACTCCACACATGCGCACAAACACACGAGAGAGAGAGAGAGAGAGAGAGAGAGAGAGAGAGAGAGAGAGAGAGAGAGAGAGAGATTTGGATCCACATCTATGCAGGGCAGTTTTCACATTATGAGAATAATACATTTTGATAGTTTTCTGTTTTTTTGGTCTCGTCCCAAATGACTTCCTGTTTTTTTTTAAGCGAGGTTGACCGGTTTTACACAAACAGTTAAAGAAATGTCTTTTTGGACAGAAAAGACACAGAGTTTGTTTTTTTAATTCTTCTTCGGTTCTGTCTTCGGTTTTCCCTTCCTGTTCATTCCTGTCATCACTGGGCCGCAACCTGAACAATGGACGAGGGTTACATCTTATTTGATTTAGTGCATGGGAGTCTTGTTACACACACACACACACACACACACACACACACTTTAGACCTCAGGCTGAAATGATCAGATTCCACACAGAGGTCTTGGAATGAAGCATAAGATCTGGTTTCAATTAACCCTGATCAAGAGGGCAGTGTCACAAGTCTTGAGGGTGAACTTAGCTACTCAAACCCCAAAAGAGATACATTGTGTCTAGTAAACTGCTGATGAAAAAATGTTTGTATGGATATATGAATGTGGGTCATTGACAAATAAAGCTTCAAAAGGGTGTTTTTTTATCTTTTCAAAATGTAATGCATATTTCAATTCATGTGCAAGTTTTTTAATACATTTTTTTTTTTTTGATGTTTTATGTTTTTTGTACAGTTTTTATGTCAGGAGGTATAACCAAATAGTTGTGTATGTAGTTGTACCACCTGACATGGAGAGTGTACCAACCTATCCATACTTGAAATTGGTAGTTTTTACCAGTATTAGAGAGAGTTCTATAAACCATTTCATAGTTTTCTTTGTCTGTTCATTTGTTCAGACAGTTGCACCACCTGACATTTTGTGACAAAACATAAATTAATATGTAGCCTATTATTTAAATGTACTAAAAATGAATTCAAATAAATAGGTTTTATTGAATAAATGTCATGAATTTATCAAGATATTTTAAAAGGAAATAATGTGCTTGGACACAAAAATATGCATGCCATGTTATTGACCCATGTATATAAATATGTATTTATACAACTGACAGAAATTAACATTTTTATTTAGCAAGCATGCATTAAATTGACAAAAGGTGACAGTAAAGGTATAATGTTTCAAATAAAAGCTCTCCTTTTGAACTTTCCATTCAATAAATAATCACATGGCTGGATGCTGAAAATTGCTATTACTGCATAAACTACATTAATATATATTCAAATTAAAACAGTTATATTAAATTGTAATTATATTTCACAATACTCTTTTTTTACAACACTGTTTCGATCAAATACATGCAGCCTTAGTGAGCATAAAAGGCTCTATTTAATCAGCGTCTAAATAAGTTTAATCAAATATGATAAAATATAGGATATTATTGTCTGACTTTGAGGCTAATGGTGATAATATGCTTTACAATATAGAGGTTGGAAAGAAGGATAGGTGCTGCAGTCTGTTGCAGAAGGTCTATTGGAAAGGCTGAGATCTGCAACCCTGCTAATTAGAGTCTCTTGTCTTGACAACCTGCAGCCGCAGACACAGAGAGGGCAGGGTGTCACAGGGTGGTACATTGTCCACAGTCACCCACTGCGGTGGCCCTTCAACTTCTCAGCTCAGACTCTATGGAAGTCTGCGGGTGGAGTCACTTGGGTTGTATACATCACTGCTTCCCTTTTCTCTGGAACTCCATTGCTCTTTGTTAGAGTGCTTTACTTTTGTTCTGTCATTGAAAAGAGGATCAAAAAAGGGTTGGGAAAAATCCTTGAACAGTGACCTGGGAAGGGGTTTTTAATAAGTGTGTTATACACTCAACTTTCCAAACTAAGCTCTTAGTTAGTAGTAGTCAAAGATGTGATAATAATTTTCTCCACTAGGGGGAGACAGATTGTAGCTGCGTGACTGAAGCGCTGTGCAGGAGACGCTCAGATGACGGCACTCACTGGCAGTAAAAGAAACGTATGAATTCATTTATTAAATGTATGGTGTGCTTAATTGTTTAGCTTGTTTAAAATTAAATTAAATTGGTGTTCACATGTGAAAATACTTCAATTTTAATCTAATATATAGGATAGATTCATTTATTTTTATTAGGTTCTGTGATTTTTTTATGTTTTTGAAAGTAAATAGTGCTAATATGCTGATTTTCTGCTCAAAAACATGTATTATTATTATTATAAAATATTATTAACAATGTTAAAAAAATTGTAGTATCGCTTAATATTTTTGTGAAACCTTTATATATATATATATATATATATATATATATATATATATATATATATATATATATATATAATTTTTTATGCCACAATATTTTTCAGGATTCTAAGGAACAAAACATTTAAAAGGACAGCATTTATTTGAAATAGAAATCTTTTGTAACCTTATAAATGCCTTTTACTGACATTTTCAGTGCTGGGCATAGTAACTTTTAAACGTTACAATACCCCTTCTGTTTGGACCGGGACTCAAACCTGGGTCCACCGGCATGAGAGTCGGACGCTCTAACAAGGAGGCTAAAGGCTGCAACCTCTAGCGTCAGTCGCTAGAGCGTCTCTTGAGGTCAGAGGAGTGAGGTTTACTCGCACAGCAACTACTACTAGCTGGCCTCTGTTACACAACTAGTTACTTTCCCTAAACAAGTAACTAATTGTATTATTTATTTACTTTTTATGAAAAGTAATGTTACATTTTGTGTTACTTTTTCTCACCTGGGCTTGCTTGTTTTTGTTTTGTTTGTTTTTTTAAACAAAAGTTATATTTTTGGCAAATGCAACAGCCCTTTCACACCAAAAGCAAAATTAATAAATTTAATTTACCCAATGTACAATAGATGGACTTTCAGCTCTGCTTCTATCCCTGTTGGAAAAAAACAGCATATGGTTAGGTATGTTTTGAAGAATGGTAGCTTGTTTAGAGCTGGTTTAAGATGGTCCTTGGCTGGTCATGGGCAGGTCATGGTCAGCTCTGGACCAGTTTAAACCAGCTCAAACCAGCTGTCATTCTTCAAAACATACCTAACCAGCATACTATGTTGTGGGTTTTTTTCAACAGGGATTAGCAGAAGATAAGATGAGAAGAAAGTTTAACACTCTTAAGTCAGCAATAAAAATTAAACCAAACACAAAAGTGATGTTTATCAAAAAACATTATTTGCTTATTATGTTGAATTGGACCAATGTCATTAAGACATTCGTTCATGAAGTGAGACAAAATACAAAATGTATTATTTGTATTATTTTATTTGTTTAATTATTGCAGGTTTGTGTAATATTCTTTTTGCATTTCACTGTTGTTATTCGTTTTGAGGAACAATGAATCTGTTTTTGTGCAACTGAAATGACTAAAGCCTGCTCACATTTATTCTAAAACTACAATCATGTTCACACAGCGCACTCTCAACACAGGAGAGCTGTCAATCAATTCATGGAAAAACAAAGTAAGGCATTACGTATTTCTATAACTCAGATGTTTTGTTGTAAATCTAAAAGTAATGCATTACCTTAATAGTTACTTGAAAAAGTAATCTAATTACGTAACTCGCATTACACCCAACACTGGTCATTTTTAAACAACTGAATGCATTCTTGATAAATAAAAGTATTCATTTCTTTTTATTATACTTACTGACAATTCATACTGACCTCAAACGTTTGAACGGTACTGTATATATTTAAGTTGGTGTCTATTGTGATATAAAACAGTATAGTAATGTGCAAGTGCATACATGTTTTTTCCAGACTTCTCTGAGTCCCAGTGATAGAGGGGGAGAAGCGAGTGCTGTGATCCAAGCTGGCAGAGTGGCAAAATTACTGAACACCATGATGCCTGCAATCTGCAAATATCCTGCATGTCTGGTATCTGACATGACGGGGACATGAAACACAAGCTGTTGAATTACCCACCATCCTCTACCACCCCCATTCTAGTTAAGTTCTGTGCATACTAAACAAAATCAGCCTCTGCACACTAAAGAATTCGAAGTGTGAAATTTTAATTTCAAATCAAAAGATCAAGAGAGAGCCGAAGGATCTGTCCATAAACACTTCACTCTTGAATGCAGTTTAATTCACCCATAAACTATGACCCTAGGCAGTGACCCATAATAACTTAATTCCCCTCTAAGCCATTTTATGTGAGCAGTGGTGCATTTCCAGACCACCTTCTGTGTTTTTACCTGCTAAGGTCACTGACAGGAGGAAGTCATAATGAACATCTGGAAAAAGTGTGAGTCTATACGATCAATTCTTACTTTTTATGTCTGAAAAACAAATCTAAAATGTCTCAGAAGCTGACATTTAGACTGTATTCAGAGGAACCATGCTTCATATTCCTATGTGATGGACATTTTCAAATGTCTGTCACAAAAGAAATTAGCTTCACATCCGCAGAAACCGGAATAGTAGGAAAAAAGCAAAGAATTTGACTTTCTCTGAGGTTAACCACTCATAAAAGTAAAGGAATCAGATTTAATAAAGTCCAGGCCTATTTGAGACCTTTACCATCAGAATGCTTTTTTTATTTTATTATAAAATTGGGTTTTACCGCAACTAAAACAAATAGACTGATGTTTATGTTGGGCCTAGAATAACCTTAGAAAAGTTTCCGTTTGGTTTCATGATTTCAGACATCTGAAACTCTCGTACCGAAGCTGCCAATAATTTCCAGACAGTTGTAGATGGCGCAAGACTATCTCCATGGCAACAAGCCTGACAAGAGAGCATCTGGCATGTCAACAGGTCCGAGTGGGAAAGGGGGGAGGGGGTTATGTAGGGTAGCAAGAAGTGCAAACATTATTTAGAGTCCCAGAACATACTAGTTGGAGTATTTTGAGGTCCCCTAATCCCACCCATGGCAATTTCATCTACATTTTACATATATGCCTGTAAGGATCTAAAGAAAAGGCGCATTTAGTATGCACTAAGATCCCTCGATTTAATTACAAATCTCCAAGGAGATAAAAATCCATTTCCTGCCCTTTAATCTTGTCCTATCGGTCTCTCTCCCTCCTTTATCTTTCTCTCCCTCTCTCCCTCTCTCTCATCATGTCCCATTACATCACGGGTGTCATTTCTCTGATTAGCAATCACAACCTAAACTCTGCAGAGAAAGAGAAATGTTGAAAAACATAACCACCCTAACCAGAAAAAATAACCAGGCTGGCAAATAACTGACAAAAGCGGGTCCAAGAAATGTGGTCTGACTGGCTATGAAAATTGCAGACAATGAAACAATGTAATTATTCACTGAGAGGCACTGCAATTGGATTTAAAGATGCCTTCTTATCGGAATCAATCTGTGTGGGTGAAGTCATCAGAAAGCACAGGATGATGTCAGCCGTATTCACAGATCTACAGAGTCATGCTTTGCGCTGGAGTTAACCAGTAAGAGGTGTGCGCTTACATGAAGCTGAAATATATAGGCAAAATCATGCAGGTTGGTATTTAAATACAAAGGAGGAGGTGTTTTTTATCCCAAACAACTTGAAGTGAATGTGCGCAGTGCTGATAAAGCAAGACTGTGCTTCCAGTAACTGTCTAGCCTAATTTCTGTCACACCTCAGAGGGATTTAATAAGGGTTCTCAATCTTTATGCTTCCACTATTCCCGTCCCCTTAGATCGATACATAGCAGCAGCCGGGGGACGTTTGCAGAATCACATGTGCTGCTTACGTTGCAAGAGTCTCTGGAGCCCTGCTTGGCATGTTGAGGTGATATTCAGTGGGGTCAAAAAGTTTGCGACCACTAGTGAAAAGTGCTTCTATTTTTAAAAATATGTCATTACAAATATTAAGGCAAATTTTTACCGCCACTGTCCTCGTATGAGGACATTATATTTTAGTGAATTTCTTAGACACCATACATGTCTTACGGGCCTTTCAGAGATACCATTTGTTTTGAGGTTTCACCAGAACAACAACTACTTGTCTTTAAAAATGACTAAATGATGACATTTAGCACTCTTATGGAAATATGATCTAAATCTGATTAAAGTTCAAATAGTTTGTTATAAATCATCATCAAAGGAAAATGTTATGAGATTTCTAATCTAATAAAATACGACTTTCTGCTACAAAACAGGGCATTGATTTCTCAATAGAGGACACCGGGACTTAAATCATGTTTAGAAGGCATTTTAGGAGACAATAAGTGGATATGGAAGGAAATAACATATTAATTCCCCTAAAATATTCAATATCATTATGAAAATATTATATATATGACACTTATTTTTCATTACATGTTGCTCCAAGAACACATGCAAATTAGAGACAGTACATTGCATTGATTGGGAAAAGAAATGTAGGGCCATTTGACCCACATATTGCATAAAGTAAAATGGTATATCAATTAATTCCATTATATCTTTGAGAATCATCTTTAAAAAAAAAAAAAAAAACGTTTGGTTAATAAAAATCCTGAAACCTAAAAGTTGATTGGTGAATGAAAAAACAAACATTGTTTTTGCCTTTACATGTCATTTCATGTCATTATTTTTTTTAAAGTCCCGGTGTCCACTTTATATGTTTAGAGCATAAAATATGAATAAAATATAATTTTAAAAACAAAAAATCTATTAGTTTCTTATGCTCTATTTTTTTACTTTATAACTTTATTGTCCTAAAAGGCCATTCTTGTGCAGACAGCAGCATACATACATGTTCGTTTAGCCACATAGTACACATCAAATAACACACATTTATAACAAATAATTTAAAATAGTAATAGCAGCAGGTATAAAGGAGTTTTTGTGTCTATTTGAGTTACACAAGGGGAGTTTAAATCTCCGACCCTATGGAAGCAGTTGAAATTCAGTACACAATGTTGGGTAACATCTAAATGGACTCGCTGGGCTTTCCTAGTCACCCTATGTTCATACATTTGTGTAATGGTCCTTATATCAGTTCTAATGATCTTGCTTAACAATACTATTCAACTTACCTATTCCTAACAATCAAGTTATCATACCAGCAAATAATAGAGAAACTTAAGACAGATTTACTAAAACAAGAGTAGAACATTCTCATAAAAGAAACATCCATCCAAAAAATACATGTGTTGAAGAGCTTTTCCTCTAATGCTATCAGTAAATAATGTAAAGACATGACAACATACTACATTCAAAAGACTTTGTTTTCCTGGGTCTTGGGAGGTTAAAATGTAATATTTTTCTATATCAAAAATTTGGCCATGGTACACATTTTGGATAGACCTTAAAGCCTAACTTTTATCATTACATCTCTTATTGTGATGATTTCTCTCTTTCCAGTCATTATTTATGACTAGACTGGACAGTGTTTATGATGATAACAGTGTCAGTCATCATCATGACTGAAGATCTTATCAGAACAATTCAATGTCTGTTGCATTGCAGTACAGTACAGAGACACTCCTTTTTATTTCTTTCTCTCTTCTTCTCTTGCTGTGTTCAAGCATCCCTTGCGGACCGACATCTGGGTGACATCATATAAGAGGTGATGGAGTTCTGTAGCAATAGAAGAAGGGGCAGTGGCATTGTTGCCAGGTCTGTGATTTTCCCACAGAATTAGGATAAACTTCTAAACAGATTTTTTTTTTACCATGGCATGACATATTGGATAAACCGTATTTGACTGAAATGCTTGTATTGAAATATTTGACCTATTTTACATTCTGGGGTTTGTGAGGGAGGGCACTGGTAGGGAGCTCTTTTGCTCCTTTACTAATAGTGACTTTGGCAGACACAAAACAGTGACTGTAAATTATGTATTTTAGGGATGGGAGTGGCAGATTTTGAGGTTTTATGTGTGGTACAGTGTGATTGGGCTAGTTTTGGGTTATTTTTAATTGACCAGTGGGCTAGTTTTGTCAGGAGACTTCAGCAAAACTGGGCGGTGGTTCAAAAATTGGACATGCAGTTTATGCATTATAAAAATAAAGTTTAGAGTACAATAGGGCAATGTCCAATCTAAATAAATTTCCAAAATATTATATTATAATATAATATAATATAATATAATATAATATAATAATTCATCTTTTCTCATTCATTTCAAATTAAACATTTTTGTTATTGCTTTTGGTTGTTTTAATGATAATAATAATATTTTTTAATATTATTGTACAGTTATTTTGATATTATAGTAATTCTGTAAACTCCAATCTTTGTCTTTTGTCCCTTGTCATCTACAGTACGTGTTAGGAAACACCCGTCTTCTATTTTACACCTGCAGTAAGGCACAAAGAGTTAACACCGCCCGCCCTTCTCTGTGATGGAGCAATGCTGGCCCACGGTGCTCTGCCACTCACCTCGTCCAATGGCAGCACTGGAAGATGATGTCATGCGACAGGAGGGGGTGCCGCTGCTGATGCTGCCGAGCTCTTGTATCCGAGGAGCAGCAGTCACGGAGCAAAAGAGAGGGAGCTGTAAAAGAGGATACAGGGAAAGAGAAAGAGAGGGGGGAGATAGGGACAACACCTCACCAAGGAGAAAAGGTAAGCGTGGGCATCACAAAATCAAATGAGGCTCTACTCTGATGTTTTTGTGATTTAAAGATTGATCACTAAAAGGAAAAAGGTTACCTTTGACGGAAAGATTAAATGTGCCGCATCAGACGTCTATTGTGGGAACTCAGTGTTCTTACAGCATGCTGTGTCTGCCATCAATAATGTATGCCAAGCAACTTTTATATGCATGGAAATTGATATTTATGCAAATGTATGTATATCTGCACTAAACTATGTTATTCACACAGAGGCATGAGTAAACAACCTTTCACATACCGACTGCAGTGTTTAGCATTTGGATTCATTTATAGCTACTTACTGTGTTTTTGCATTTATATAGTAATTTGAGAAATTATTTTTCTTGTGTTGATCCTGACATTTAGCATATATGCCATTTGTTGCAACCAATAACAATTATGTAAAGCAGTCATGAATTTGTTTTGTAATGGTGATGTGAGAATATAGTGACAAAGACAGTACAATATTGCAAGGATAAACAGGTATCTCCTTCTGTAACAACTAATGAGATGTAAATCAACAACTATATATGCAGTAAGGGACTATTAATCCAAATGCTAATGAGTGTGTGTATAGACAAAAGTAGTTGAATGTATGACTATGAACAGGGCAGGGCAATGCTTGTTTCTCAGTGGTGTCTCTCCGTAGGGGTCCATGCTAATTTTGCTTATGATTATAGCTTGAGACAGACATACACCACCACCACCACCAGGTGACCGCCCAGGCCACCATCTCTTTAGGTTTTAGTGCTCCCCAAGCTGAACAAAGCATCACTGTGTCCTTCCATTAAGCTCTTACACCTGCTATGGAATGTCATCTGGGTTGGCGTTTGGGGTTTGGGGTTTTAAGTTTTAGGATTTATCTAATGTTTAATATTTGCTTTCTAAAACTGTCTCGTATGCTGATAAGAGGCAGCTTTCAGGCGGAGTAACAATACAGAGATTGTGCGTGACACTCCCTGCTGCTCCTCATCTGAATTCATGCTCCTCTCTCACCAAGTGTCCTGCCACATCACAACACAAGCGCCTTTTACACACATCTTATGCACAATGGATCTGCATTTCACATATTCTTTTTGAAAGTACGAGGCATTGTATTAATTAAATGGGAGTTATTTTATAATTCTCATGTTTCAGAACATTTACTTGAGAGCAGAGTGATTTATCCTTGTGGACAGTAAGCTCAAACCACACACTTTTTCCTAATCCTCTCTCTCTCTCTCTCTCTCTCTCTCTCTCTCTCTCTCTCTCTCTCTCTCTCTCTCTCTCTCTCTCTCTCTCTCTCTCTCTCTCTCTCTCTCTCTCTCTCTCTCTCTCTCTCTCTCTCTCTCTCTCTCTAAACAGGACAGAACGAAGGGTTGTAAGCGACACACAATACTGCATAAACATGACCTTGGCAGGTAAGCTACAAAAGTGAGCCCTTATTCTCAAACTCCGAAGGCCCCATTGTCAAAATCAATATTTAAAGGCAACACAGACTATGATTTCTGAGCTAAAATGTTAGCACAGGTGCTTGGATTAAATCTTTTTAGAAACTATAGAGAAACTAGGAGAAAAAGAATACAATAAAATGATTATGATTAACTTGATCAGAGTATCAGACATTAAAAATGCCAATATGAGCATTTTAGATTTGTTGATTGATTAAAATGTAAATTAAGTTGGCAGAGGTTTTAACATTACACTGCAAAAAGTTTTTTTTCTTTTCCATAGTAACACATATCATGCATATTTGAAGCAGGTTTTTTATTTAAATAAATATTCGGCCCCACTTCATATTAGATTGCCTTAACTACTTACATCAAAAAAATAAGTACATAGTACTCATTGTGTTTGTATTGTACTGCTGTACACTTTTGCTGATATTGAGGAGGGATACATTTAAAGTTAGGGACAGATGTGGTGGTATGGGTATGTTTAAGGCTAGGGTAAGGTGTAAGGGATGTGTCACTGGTGTAATCATAAATTTAACAACATCAATTTATTACAGATGTAATTACATGCAGCTAATTTAAAAAATGTAGGTCAATGTAAAAGCATGTATGTACCCACAATAAGTCCATCGTATCAAATGATAAATTAAAATGTTAGTACATATTAGTTAAGGCCACCATATAAAGTAGGTCCCACAATTCTATATTATAGTTAAATTATGTAAGAATGTTAAATGTTTAAAGCCACAATATGTAATTTTTCGCCACTAGAGGTCACATTTTCAAAACAATGGAGCTTTTATTATGGAGCAGATGACCGCTTCTGCTTCTTCCGTTCATGCATATGTGGGGTAACGCAGCCCTGTTTATCATATTAGATACATTTGAGTGTGTTGAAAGTTATAATGCTTCTCTGTGTGTTTGCTCGGCAGCTACTATGAGATACTTGTTGCACACATAAACTAGATCATTATTATGCATGGTATAACAGCAGTAACTCAAGAAAACGAGATTTAAACAATAAGACTAACTGTGTTGAGCTATATAGCAATGACTAGTTTTCAATCGATGACTTTATCCAAACAGTTGTTCACCTGTCTAATAAAACATAATATATTAAAGTCTTCTAAAATAAAATCGAAATAGAGGGCAATGCGGGTATGATGTCATCGATAGGTGACTCACTGACACGGTCTGTCTCCTGGTTAAAATAGCTTATTTCTCTGGATTTAAACATTCTTGGAAACATTTGCTATAATTTAAGTACACAAGTCAACAAAATATATAACATTGTTCTAGTGGTTTTTGGAAAACATTTTTAAAAATGAAAAATTGTGCCTTTATTTATATTTTATAAACCAAACAGGTTTCCCAAATGCTCCCTCAAACTCCCATTGGCTGAGCAAACACCAGTTCCGCCCCCCAAATCTCGTGATTGGTTGGATTTATCAGAGAGCCTTTTTCATGCAATTGCAAATAGCAGATAGAAAAGAGATTCCACTGTTCTGTTTATATATATATAGACATTTCACAGACGCTTTTATCCATAGTAACTTACATTGTGTTCAAGATACACTGAATACATACATTTTAGCAGTTTATACAATCCCTGGGAATGATGTTTTACTTTACCCTATGGTTTATTCAGTGAAATCTGTCAGGTAGCTTAGATTAGACATATTATGTGCAATTTATATTTCCGAGGAATTTTATATTTACCTGATGTTTCCATACGCAGCATATCGAGACAAGGTGAAGGAGCTCCCCCTAGTGTCATTTCTGTGCTCCTGCATCAACTCGAACCCTGCAGAAAATCCCACATACAAGGCTGAGGGTAAATAACAAAACATTGCTCATCAGTATTTATATTTTATAGACACGTCTCTACCACTAAAACGCAATGAGCTTAAATATAATAAAGACTTGATATATTATGCTCACACTCTCACAGTAAGCACTCTGTGTGTGATCATTCTTAAAGATGCAGTGGATCTCAACTGGTGTGTGATCAAAGATATGGAGGTCATTGAGCTGAACAAGCGGGCCTCGGGCCAGGCATTTGAGGTGATCCTGAAACCCCCCTCTTTTGACGGCGTGCCTGAGCTTAACACTTCCATGCCCCAGCGTAAGGACCCCTCACTGGAGGAGATCCAGAAGAAACTGGAAGCAGCTGAGGAGAGACGGAAGGTTGGAATTTATACTCGCATACCAAAACCATCAGTTTCCTTTCGTTCGTATTTTGAAGCTGAAACGGTGTTCTCTTCAGTTTCAGGAGGCCGAGATGTTAAAGCATCTTGCCGAGAAGAGGGAGCATGAGAGAGAGGTCATTCAGAAGGCATTTGAGGAGAACAACAACTTCATTAAGAACGCTAAAGAAAAGCTGGAGCAGAAGATGGAAGCCATCAAAGAGAACCGTGAGGCTTTGCTTGCCGCCATGCTGGAGAGACTACAGGAAAAGGTATAAATGACTGTCGAGGATGTAAAGTACTTGAGTAACGTTACTTCATTACAGAACTTCACAACCCATTTCATAAAACATGATATTCAAACAGGATATCCAACCTTTAGGGCTTGGCTTTTAAGATTTGTTCTAAATGTAAGCTTGTTTTATTAAAAAGCTAAAACTCAGAACATTTGTATTTTTAAACAGTTCATTACAATCAAATGATAAACCTTCATTGGTATAATTTTACATGTATATACTACCATTCAAAAAATTGGAGTTGATAAGTTTTTTTTATGCTTAAAGTATCCTACTCTTGCCAAGGCTCCATTTATTTGTTCAAAAATACAGTAAAATCAGTAATATTTTTAAATATTATTAATATATTTAAAAAAAAGTATTCCTGGATTTACTCCAGTCTTTAGTATCACATGATCCTTTAGAAATCATGCTAATATGCTAATTTGGTGCTCAAGAAACATTCATAATTATTATCAATGTTGAAAACAGTTGTGCTGCTATATATTTTTGTGAAAACCATGATACATTTTTTTCAGAACAAAATAATTTCCTTGAAATAGATTATAGATGTCTCCTGTCTCTTTTGCTCAGTTTTGTTCTCGTTGAATAAACTGAATAATTTCTTCAAATACATAAAAGAAAAACTAAAATGTCCCAATTTTTTTGTGATGATTACACATTTAGTGTGTTCCTGGCCTTTGTGCATCCGAGTCCCTTCCCAGTCTAACTATAGAATCAGTATTAATATTGCATTAGAATGGGGTGGATAGTTTCCCCGCTTTGTTTATGTCGCTGACACACATGCATGAACACAGGTCGAGTAAGTTTTCTTTTGTGTCTATGTAGGACAAACACGCAGAGGAGGTGAGGAAGAACAAAGAGCTGAAAGAGGAGGCCTGCCGGTAGAGGAGCGCCTGCTGCGCGGGACTGCTCTGGTATAAGAGGAAGGGGAAAAAAGTTACAGAGATGAATCTGGTGAAGAGAAAATAAAACAAATGGTAGCCAATACATCTCAAAAAGGGGACATATTGGACAAGGTTTTGTGGGGATTGACAACAAAGCTACTTAATATTATTAAAACCAGGAAAAAAATATTGTCTAGATGGCAATGCAAGGTGCACTAAGGGTATGTTGCTTGGTTGAGTACAGGAGGTTGCTTCAGAGCAGAAGAATGAATATGCTTAACTGATCTTTTGAAATGACTTGGAGAGACGGACAAGAAGTGAAATCCCTAAAGAGATGCTTTTTATAACCTTCATAAACAGTACAGATGAATGTGTTAACATAAACTACATCTTAAAATCATCCTTCACCAATAGAAATATCTCTTTACGGTCACAAAAGCATCTTTTTTTCCAAAACGTGCCATCTACTGAAGCTTTGGCTCATGCTTTTTTAATGAATATTCCATAATCAATGTACAACCTCAGGCATGCTTATACAATATGTATTATTAAGCATCAGCAATCAGATGGTTAGAGGTTCAATATCTATCATATTTCCTGCTGTGTTGATGCAAGGTGATAATATAATAGTTATAATAGATTATTAGAACATTCTGGATTCCTATCAATATGAACGCTCATATTCCTCTCACCGATTAAAAGTGGAGCACAGTGACACTTTAAGCACAACTCAGAAGCACATTTAGCTTTTTCATTCATTATAATTGTATTTTTACGCTTATCGGTAGGAAAACACATAGTGGCATCTCAGAAAATGAAGAATGAAAGGACTCAGGTGTGAGAAGAAGATCCTGTTTGTATTTGGGAAACAGTTTGAAAGGTTTAGATATGAATGGTGCACTTTGCTTTGGCATGTCACTGAGCTTTACTGTATAGTCTGTTTATTTTACTCGTTCTATACAAAGACAAAGGAGTTTGATGTTGGTGCGCAGCCGTTGTATGTGCAATGATGAGAATTGATGTTAATCGACCTGATTTTGTGAGAAAATGGAACGTAATGCTCCGTGTTTGTAATTTCCAAATGACTGAATTCTCTAAACAAAGTGAAATAAATACTTCTCTTAACTAAAACAAAGGTTTATTTTATGTATTTAACAAGTCTGATTCATACCATCACTGCACTGAAACAAACTATTACAAAGAAAATCAATAAATGTTTATTAACCAAGATTACAATAAATACAAAGCTGATGAAAAGATTGCAACAGAAGTTTTCTGTACCTATAGGCAAATTACCCTTACGAAAGGAAAATATATTTACCAATATTTTATTTTGAAATATATTATAATATATTGTAAATACATGGAATAATATATTGATGGTATTATACAATATATTGCAATCGCTTTCTTGTATTGTAATATATTGAAGAATATAAATATTAAATCCTATATATGTGAATATATTGCCTAAATGTATTACATGATATTTTCCAATATACTGCAATATATTTTTGTTTCGTTAGGATAATACAACAATATACCGGTACATAATTAAAACAGTTTAGAGCTAATTCTGAAGCACAACTTTGGGTAAAACACATGTACAGCCTAGACTAACTATTTTAGTCTCGAGTTTAAGGTTGTAGTGCATCAAGTTTTTGCCCTTCACTCTCTTCAGAACATTGATCTGGTAGTAGATGGGTTTAGACTCCAGTCCCAAGTCTTCCTCACCATTTTCAGTTATACACCCTCTTTTGTCACATTTTGCTTCAGAGATTGTCTGTGGGATTCGTGAATCGTCAGATGAAGTTCTGAATCGAAAGAAGAAGCATTTATAAAAATTCACAGAACAGCCTATTGTAATCAATGAATCAAAATGACCCAAAACTACTCTGAATCATTGGTACGATTCACATAACTGAGATTCAAATAAACAATCAGATCAAAGACTCACACATATGTCCATGGTGACAAAGATCTGCTTGGACACGGGGAGGGAACCGTTGCGATGTTCAGAGTGGAGTCCAGGATGACCCAATGTTTTTTCTTTTTACATTCAGCACCTTGACATTTCCTTTTCCCTTTAGACTTTTTCTCAGAAGAATTACATTCTACACCTAATATAAGGGTGAGCAGGAAAATCAGCAGCACAGCTCTGAAAACCTGAGGAGATGGAGACAGTCCTGAAACATGTCCTCTGAACTTCTGTTTTGATATTATTCATTTTACCCTAAACAGCATTCAGCCCTTAAATATATTAAGATCCATTTTGAACTAACCATAAACATCTTGCAACAATGACACTGAATTATGAGACATTATACTGCATATACACTCCAAAAAAAGAGCTTAATAAAACATTTTGTATAAATCTTTATGGATTAAGGGAATGGGCTATTTCAGTTTATGTGATTCGTGTTGATAAATCAAAATAAAAAAAACAGAAAATGTTTACATTTATGAATATGAATCACATAATATAAATTGTCCATTCCCTTTTTCCATTAAGATTTATACAAAATAAAATCATTTCAAATTCTCTGTCCATTATTTGAATAATATATAAGTATTATTCAATTCAATTTGATGGAATTTTACAATTGAAATTTGTAATATATATATATCTTTAAAATGTATAGTTATTGAATTTAATGTCAGTTAAGCATCTTTATTTACATAATTGAAGTGGTGCCTATCCTAATAACTCAACAAAAGAATCTATATCAACAAATTTAAAATAGATACAATATCATTATAATCCTCCAAAATGAAAAACAACCTCCGTAAATGTATCTAGTCACTGATGAATAGAAAGAAAGAAAGAAAGAAAGAAAGAAAGAAAGAAAGAAAGAAAGAAAGAAAGAAAGAAAGAAAGAATTTGAGTTAAATGAATTGGTTAACTCACCAATGAGAGCTGCATTTTCAGAATAAAAACTGCATCTAATCTGCTTCTGTTTATATGGGCTGGTGAGAAACTTCCTGATCTTGACGTAGATAAGGAGACACATGTAAAGTACAGTCATCTTCAGATCACTGAAATCCCTGACAATGTAGACCAACTTTCAATGCATTTATTTTTGTGATATCAGTTTTTTTTTTTCAAAATGTGATAAATAATTTAGTTCATAAGTAATCTAAAAGCAATCAAGAAGTAGTCAAGAATACATTACGGAAAAACAGTCATCTAGATTACCAACCTGTAATCAGTAGTGGACTACAAAGTGCACGTAATCTGCGCAGCACTTGCTATTCTTGTTTCACTGTACATTTAAAACGGACTCTGTGCTCTCCCGCGTTCTCATGTCTCACCCACATGCACATCAGTAGACTTCTTCTGAATAACAAATTTGTAGACCAGCAGTGCACTTTGCACTTTATATGGGTCAACAGCTTTGACAGGATATGTTGATTATGTTCTGAAAGACTGGTTGTGCTGATATGTGAGACAAAGTGACCCATATTTATATATATATATATATATATATATATATATATATATATATATATGTATATATATATATATATATATATGTATATATGTATATGAACTCATTCACATGTTGGTTGTTGCCATGCAGATAAAAAAAAATTGTTTTGCTTTATAGCAAAACATATGCTAAGTCTAAACTAAGTGTGTCTTGATTGCCTTTTGAAATATTTGTTTCATTGTCTTCAATATTGCTCAACTATTAACATTTCTGTACAATGTAGAGATACCTTCCAACAAAACTAGGAAAACTCAAATAGAATTTAAATGATAATACATTTTAATTAGCCATGTCTTATGTTGCACAACATAACCTCTTGCATTTAAAACCTGACAAGAATTTTGTTTTAGGCTGAACCTGATTTTACCAAGTATACATGTTCATGGATCTTCATCTTTGCTGATCCTAGAACAACATTCCAATCAACCAATCAGATTCGAGGGACAGATTTGGTCCAGGAACATACCGGTAACTTACTTGGAAAAATCACATCGACTGTGTTTTAGAGCAGGTTCATCAGTAACAAATTCACCTTAAAGGGGTGAGGAATTGAGAAATCAACTTTCCTTTGAGCCTTTGATATATAAAAGGTCATGGTAATATAAGAATATCCTGTTAGTTTTAGAGCTGAAAACTTCCTTGTTAGTAAAAGGAAAGCTTTTATAGACACCAGCCCTAAAAAAGAGCTCTAAAATCTCTAAAAGCTCTAAAGAGCTCTAAAATCGCATTAGAATGGTGAAACGCCGCCTCTATGTGTACGCTGCTTCTGTAGCCCCGCCCACTGGCTCGTGGAGCTAAGCTGATCGCGTTACCGAGCAATAAACACGCCGAAGATAGCAAGATAATCGTTTCTAAACACTGGATTTGCAGACATATTGAGATTAAACAATCCTGTGCCTTCTATATTGTATACGACAGGAATGGTGCAGCACACTTACAGTGTGTGAGTAAAAACGCGATAGTATTGCATTGTTAGAGATCGTACTGATTATGTGTATGTGACAAGCCTAACAGAGCATACCAGCACGCTGTCACAGGCTGGAGAATCCCTTATTTGTTGGTTCATTGTGATTCGAGATCAGACTCCCAGGGGTCGCAAACCCGAGGGAGGGCTGTGTGTTTTCCAGACGGCAGGGCTGGACTGAGGCTAAAATTCGGCCCTGGCAAACCCAGCTGATTCAGCCCATGAGTTCCCTGTGAATGTTTTTGCTGGGGTTGGGGCCTTAAATTGGAGTAAATAAATAAAATTAGGACAATTACAAATAATGATGTATATTATCGAATTTGCTGCAAATGCAGATAAACTTAATATTGTTTTTTTTTTGTCACAGAAATGCACCTGACAGTAAAGCACTGATGATTTTGAGCTAAGATGCAGTAAAGTAAATTTACTTATTTTAAATGCTGTCATCATTTACTCACGCTCGTGTAATTCCAAACCTGCATGACTTCCGTGAAACACAAAAGATGTTTTGAAGAATGTTGGCAACCAAGCTATTTTGGTTAGGCTACCATTTGAATTTTGTATGAACAAAAAAAAAACAGACTCAAATTATTTTATTTTATGTTACACAGAAATAAATTCATTTAGGTTTGGAATGACATCAGGGTGAAAAAAATATCACATTTTTGGGTTGAACTACCCCTTTAAAAACAATCATATTTTTCAAGAGTTAACACAATTTAAGTAAGACACTGATATCTATCTTTCATGAGGCTATCACTGAATTATAATTTAATTAAATTTCATTAGAACTATTAAAAAGTTCATAAAATTTTTACAGAGGAAAAAAAGCATTGTCCTTATTTCATGGGATCCAGGCTTTAAAGCTGTTTTAGACTGTGATTTAGGCTGTAGTTTAACTGGTGTTAGATAGTGAAATAATATTCATTCTTGATCTCTGTTGTGTTTGACAAGCGCATGTGTGTGTGTGTGTGTGTGTGTGTGTGTGCGCGCGTGTGTGTGTGTGTGTGTGTGTGTGTGTTTGTGCGCGCTTATATACACCGATATGGCGGGCCAAGTATAAAAAAAATCAATCAATCGCAGGAATACGTTTTGAGACTGAGCCCCATCCGAGAATTATTCCAGCTGCTGCTTTCAAAACAATCCCTCCCTCATGTGAACTGACAGAGGAGTAGACATGTGGCGATTTTCGATAATGTGATTTATCACGATAATGAATATGCACGATATTGTTATCGTGGGCACTTTAAAATATCGTAAATAATAATTTATTAACAATTTATAATTTTTTTATAATGCACTCAAGAATACTTTGCCCATCAACCGTATAAATGCTCAACACCGCTGTATTCTGCGTCAAAGGGACACGCGCTCAGATATAAACAAGCCCAACGTGCGTTTGCACATGACTGAACCTGGACTGAACCGGTGAAGGAGACGCGCTGCTGAAGTGCCGCTCAGTGACAGCAGAGGGCGCTGATGAACTGCAGAATGCAGCCGGTTACCCCGGAAACCCCGCAAACAAACAAAAACCACGTGTAGTTTTTAAAACAGCCATTCGTTTTTGTAATCTCAATGTTGTTCATCACAGCACCAAATACTTAATACTTAAAGACTTAATAGGCTTTAACATTTTATGTTTTAATCTGGACTACAACCCTAATAATTAGAACTGTTCTAATTATTTGTTATTGTTCAGTATAACTTTGAGATACGACTTCATTAGTTAACATGTTAATTCATTATTACCAAACTGACAATGAAAAATACTTATAAAGAATTAATCATTCTATGTTAATTTCTTAGTTACTTTTTAATAACATTAAAATCAAAATCAAAATAACTTTTAATGGACCTAAGATAAAACTAACAATGATCAGTATTTCTTAACTAACATTAACAAAAACATTATACTTTCTGTACCAAATGTAGCTATTGCTCAATCTTAGGTAATGCATTAAATAATCAGACCTTATTGTAATTTGTAAGCCTACCTGTTGTTCTTTATAGCCTAATTCTTTTGCACTTTAATCTGTTTGAAAATTGTACTTTTACAGCTCTGAAAAAAAATCAAGAGACCACTTAACATTGATTTCTCAATGAGGCGTCTCTTAATTTTTTTCCATATATATTCCAGCTGTATATATTTTTGGTGCATTATTGTATTTAATTCAGTTATTTTTGTTCTTACAAAAATAGTTCTTAAAGCTGTTATGCTATGGCAACACTTTTTTTTTAGCAACTTATTTAAATATCGTGATATCGTATAATATCGTATATCGTGATAAAACTTCATCAATTAATCGCAGCATGAAAAATTGATATCGGCACATGCCTACAGAGGAGTTGAAGCTCATTAAATATGCAAATCTTCTCCAATCCTAGCTGTGGGCATTTACTTCCAAGTCTCCAGTGCGGCACGCCCATCAAAACCCAGCGTTCAGAACGACAGCCTCAAAACCAGTGTAGAAAATAGCCTATTACTTATTAGTTATGTTTTTGAATGTAACCAAGTAAATAAATAATAATAAAAAATAACCTCAGACAACAGTATTTTTTAAAGCCAGTCTATGACACCTTTAATACATTAACACCTTAAAAATAAAAATATATATAATTTGTTAACTTAATTTTAAGGGATTCACCCAAAAATGAAAATTGTCATCATTTACCGACCCACAAGTTGTTACGAAACTGTATGAATTTCTTTCTTCTGCTGAACATTTTTGAAGAATATGGGTAACCAAACAGTTGATGGAAACCATTGACTTTCATAGTATTTTTTCCCACCCATACTATGGAAGTCAATGTCATCAATTGTTTGGGTACCAATATTCTTAAAAATATATATATATATTTTATATATATATATATATATATATATATATATATATATATATATATATATATATATATATATATACGGTAAGCAAATGATGACAGAATTTTCATTTTTAGGTGAACTATCCCTTTAATAACTTGCATAATATGAGCTAACAATGTACAGTATTTCTTAATATATTAAAGTGGGTTAATGTTCATTTGTAAATGCACTATTGTTTGGTTTCAGAACAGATTAATATTCAATAACACATTAAACTGTAAATCAAAAGTGACAGAAAAGGCATTTAAAATGTTTATAATTATATTACAAATAAATGCTGTTCTTTTAACATTTCTGTTCATTAAATAATCCTGAAAAGAAATATAACCTGGTTTCCACAAAAATATAAAGCAGCAAATCATTATATTAGAATGATAAGCTGAAAATTCAGCTTTGCTGTCACAGAAATAAATTACATTTCAAAATATATTAAGTTGTTTTAAATATTTTAATATTTCACAATTTTAGTTTATACTGTATCTTCATGTTAACCATTTCATTGCCTAACACTCATTAAGAGCACTTGATGTAAGGGTTACAGTTGGCAATTCGATGTAAAATGTTCCCGCAGGTACACCAACTGATACTTGCAGCACTACACATACGCAATGCTCTTGCACTCTCCACTAATTTCAATTTAGGTCACTTAAGTGCTGACTTAGTTCTTGAAACAGTACGTTCCAGCAGCCAACACAAGCACAACCACAAGCATATGATAACATCTCCTGAGTCATTCTAAGAAATTTACAAGCTGATGAGAACATTATTGGAGTGTTTTAAGTTGTATGGCATAAGAACCAGTTGCATAACAGGATGGTTCACAAAAAAAATTAAAATTCTGTCATTTACTAACCCTCATGTTATTGCAAACCTTCATGTCATCTTTTTGTCCATATAATGGAAGTCAAACGGGGTCTTCAAAACATTCATGTTTCTTCATGTTCCAAAGGAGAAAGCAACTCATACAGGTTTGAAACGACAATGTAATGAGAATGAATTGCGTTCAATTACATATCTTTTTGCAACCATTGCTAGGGGTTCTCCAGCTCCCACGCAAACAGAGGTTACGATCATCAGTTCTGAACAGCCGGGAAGCCGGACAGCAATGAGAGGCATCTCGAAGCATCTGCATGCTCAAGTAGAAAGGTTTATAAACGAGGAGCCGCACTTTGCATTTAAATCATCATTTGCTCTAAATCTGTGAGAAAATCCAGTCATAATGGTACAGACAGACACTGAAAGGGCAATGTGGGCAAACAGTAGCTATAATGACTTGGAATGTCTGAAGCATGACTAGTTTGAGGTTATGTGGCTTTCTGGTGTTGCGCAAAAGAGCAGAGATTCATAAAATGCTAGATCTGGATGTCTATTTGTACATTAAGTATATTGTAGGAAAATATAGTCAATAAGAATACGAAAGTGAGAAAATCTTTTTTGTTTTTGCTTTTTATTGACGGAGGCAATAGACAGGAAGCAAAATTATTGGGATGGGACAGGGGGAATGGGTTCGAGATAGGGCACAGACCGGATTGAAAACTGCATGGGCATGTGCAGTTTTTTTTACATTTTCAGTGGTCAAACTCATCTTTTTAACAATAAATCATTATTTACAAGTTGTCAAAAATGGTCCAAGCTATTCTCCAAAAAAAAAAGAGAGAGAGAGAGAGAGAGAGAAAACAAATTTCTGTAGAACATTGACCAGGTCTAAGAACGGTGATGAACATGAAACAAATGCATGTTGTAAAAATGTCTTGGAAAGAATAAAATGTAGCTTTTTAAAAGGAATTTGTACGTATGTATAAGCATGAGCAAAATGTACAATATGATGTATTTGAGAGAATCCTTTTTTTGTTTGTTTTTTAATACATGCATATGTATGCATGTACAAATATGAAATTTAACATTGCACACATATTCAAAAATCTTCTGAAACAAATCTGAACTTTATTTCTTCAGGTATTCTCCCGAAAACACCTTTATATAAGGAAGATGATGTCATCAGCCACCATAACCTGGTTGTCGTCCTGCATGCGGGCGAGAGCGGCGCGGACCTCGGTTTCATTAAACGGTGACGGGCTGCTCTTGTTGATGCTCTCCATCAGAGCGATCATGCCCACTGACTGAGCATGAGCAGAGCGGAACACCTCCAGCAGTGCGGTTTTGAACTCCTTCAACCTACAGTAAACGCACACATTTTGCATCAGACACTGATCATCTGAAACAACCGGCAGACCTGACAGCGATGCAGTTTCTGTTTAGAACTTAATCAGAAACAATACTTCAAAAGAATGTGGATACAAAAAAATCTCAGCAGAAAAATCCTGAACACCTACCTGTCATCAGACAACTCGGTGTGACCGTTCTGATCAGGCGTGTCCATTGGCTCCTCACCCTGCCTTGCAGGAGCTGGGGACTGAACTGGGGGGGTTGGGGAGGGAGGGGTGCAATAAATCAGCATTATATATGCATTGTGATAAATTATATTTTAAATATGATTCAAATATCTTAATGTTTTGTATTTAACTTAAAAAATATATTTAAAGCTTGTTTATATTTTAAATAAATAATGAAATTGTGTATCTTTTAAACAATTATCTAGAATTAATTTAACCCAATTTAACTTTTATTTTAATTTTGTGTTTTTTTTTAAAGTGTGATAATTATTTTAAAAATGATTTACAATTAATTTAGCATTTAATTCAATATTTATAAAATATCTTTAAAATTGTTGGGTTTAACTTACTTTGTGGTATGTCAGTCTCAGTATCAAAGTCATAAGGGTCATATGACTCGCTGCCCTGGGATGGTCTGCGCTCAGAATTGCGCCTCCTACAGGACAAAGAAAAGACTTTCATTAGTCAACGCTTGCTCACCCAGTTGGCCACCAGGGGGCATTGAGCTCTCATATATTACTTCCAAAATATTGGATTTCGTAGACATGATTTCCTGCATTATGGTGCGTTTGAGGCCAAGTCTCTTGTCTATACCAATAAAAGAACTCAAACCAGTCAATACCAATATTCTAATAAAGAAAGACAATATTAATTTAACTGCCATAGAAATCAAAAGCTATACTTTATCATAAAGCTATGCTATAATAAGAAATAATATATATTTTTAGCAAAGTAAGAACTAATACTACAACTAAGAAACAAATGTGTAGGCTAAATAGTTGCACAAGTCAGGATTAGTGTAAAAATGCGCGTTAAACTCACAGCACGTGCTGTGATGGAGCGCAGCATTCTGAACAGAAACGGTCTGGGCCATGAGCTGCTCGCTGCGACAGCACTGCACTTTGCTTAACTAAATATTTTCGTTTCAAATCCTTTCGTTTAAAAGTGGACATTTCAAGCTTTCTATACGCATATTTCTCATGTCTGTGAGGCAAGTAGCCTGCTTAGTTTCAATTTATTTGAGACGCGCTCCAGTTCATGAGCAATGAAAGCGATCACTCCCACGACTTCACTTATATTATACACTTCACTTCGATTATAGTCTTTTATTATACACTTATATTAAATTGAGGCAATTGGCCAAAGAAACCTTTATTCAAATGGAGATACAATTTGAAACAAAACGAAAGAAATGCTTTTTCTATACTAAATATACCCACCAAAATTATTTCTGACCCACTCGCATCTTTGCACTTATAATCAGATGAAATGTAAAAATAATTGTATAATATTTAAACATAAATATGAAAAAAACAAAAACATTGTTTAATGGCTACAATAAAGTAAGCTACAGATAAATGTCTGAGCTGGATTTGAGCAAACATTTTTTTTACCGGTGAGCGGTTCATGAGCGCAGCTGAGTCAAGTCAACTTTATTTATATAGCACTTTTACAATGAAGATTGTTTCAAAGCAGCTTCACAGTGTTAAACAGGAAAATATTGCAACAAAATTCTCTTTCAAGTCTTGTGCTTTAACGGACAAACTCACACAAGAAGTATGTCAACATCTTGATGAGTATCCAAGCAGACATAGTCTGAATATGCCTTAAGTGAACTTTATACAGTTGAGAAAGACGACACATTTCCCTGTATTAGGTCTTAAAGGGACAGTAGCCTTTACTCTGTTTAATGTCAAACAAAAGATAAGGACATCACTCACAGCTCTTGATTGAATAGCTTTTGTAAGTTTAATAAGGATTCAGTTATTTCACATTTGATTACTTAATTTTATTTCTCTACCTAAAAACTAAGTTAGACCTACCTGAAAACCATTAGTATCTTTGCTCAGTATTTATTTGTGCTGCTGCTTGTAAGTTATTTGTTCTTATTTTCTTTATTTTTATTTGACAGTAGCCCTTTTTTCCCTGAACATAGCAAATACCGAACCGTACCGAAACCATAAACCTAAAACCGTGATACAAACCGAACCGTGAGCAATCTGTACCGTTACACCCCTAGCGTAACATTTGTATGGGGGTGCCACAAAATTAGAACATTTTCAAAGGGTGCCATGAGTGAAAAAAGGTTGGGAAACACTGGCTTAGAGCACCTTTAAACACATTAAAATTGGGGCGAAATACTGTAAACTAACAATTTTATAAGGAATCATCACCTGATTTTAATAATGAATACACCAGTGTTCGTGGTTGTTCGGTTTGATTTCTTTTTTAGGAAATCAACTGACAAAGACCTTTATAATGTAACATTAAAAAAATCATACCAATCCCAAACTTTTTATAACTTGGAAAATTCATAAACATTGACTTTGTCATGCTATTGTGGAATGATACTAGACCTTTTTCTCTGTGGTCGAGGTGTTTCTTGTGCTTCATCCTCCTCCTCCTCCTCCTCCTCTGATTCTGCATTCTGTCCTCCATTTCTAGAGCGTTTACGTTCCTTCTCCAAAACCTGAAGAAGGGGAAATAAGTGTAAAAGATATTCATTTAATTGACAGGAAATTTCTAATGGATTTAAATCAGGCACTAACAGAAGTACTATGTTAAAAAGTAAAAGCTCATATCTTAAAACACCAATGTAAAGGCTAAATGTAATCAGATATTAGAGAATTCAAATCTATCCATTGTAGAGTAAACAAACGTGACTAATGAATGAGCTATTAGCTATAGCCGCTTTTCCACCGCCAGCCGAATGGTTCTTAAAAAGGTAAGGAACAGTTCCTGTTGTGTTTCCACTTGAGCCTGGTTCAGCAGGGCACGATTACAAACCGATCTCAGCCCGGAGTTCTCTGCACGGTTGTCGAACCTGAATCGTGCTGGTAGAATCCGTGAAGTGATGTCGCAACTCCGACTCTGTCACTTATCTGTTGCCTGGCTACCGGTTTCTTTGTAGCTGGCTAAGCACTCTATTTGAGTGACGTAAACACAAATGAAATCCTCCAAAACGCAGTCGCTACTTATTTCTCAAATTGTCTGTAAACTCTCGCATTACCAAGGCAACGACTGACGCTTTTGTATGACATTCCAAAGAGCGGCTGTTATCAGCCCCAAAGTGGAAAATGAAAGCGTAACAGCTGGCCTAGAGCAGAACGGAGTGGAGCGGTTACGCAACAAGAACCATTCGGCCTGAAGGTGGAAAAGCAGCTTATATTATTGAACAAACCTTCTTGAAATAGGCAAACTGCACAAGCTCCACAGCAACGTCCGTGTCCACCAGTTCCACAACTTTACTCATGCGAGCTTTGGCGTGAGCCGTAGAAAGTCGGATCAAAGTCTCCAGGGTTCTAGCAGTGACCGGCGACGTCTGAGGGACAAAACACAGCACAGATTGTTCAGATCAGTTATCTGAAGGCATGAGAACTTAATTTACTAACACCTGACCAGCAAAGCAACTCGGAACAGTTTATAAGCGCGTCCATATTCACCCGCGCAATGTCAGAGCCGAGCTGCTCCTGATTGCGCAGTCTCGAGTACTCCTCTGCAATGTGATTGGCTGCATCTTGAGTCAGAACAGGAGAAAGAGCCTTGGCGACGTGGATGTACTTCCTCATGAAGGCTTTACTCAACACTCTGTCCCTAAAACACACAATAAACATTTAGCTTTATAATAATGGGGTGTTCATATTTTCTATTCATCCAAAAAGTATTTTTTTTAAATGTATTACGGTTTCCACAAAAATATTAAGCAGAATTTCTTGAAAACGTATCTTAGAAAAGCAAAGCTGAATTAGCCTACGTGATTTGCATTAGTGAAGAAATCACAGAAGCTAACGTAAAACAAAAAACAAGTGGCCACTTCTCCATACTTTTTCTTGCTGCCATGGAGAAGCGGATTGTGTTTCTCATACACTTGTAGCTCCTCTTCTTCCTCCTGAACTACATTTGGGTCTTCAGTGGCCAATGCATCGATTGCACCACCAAGAGACAGAGCTGAAACACACAAACGCATGCGAGTTCAATAAACACTCCAGCACACAATACTTGCAACACAATTAATTCATAGCATAGAATATATAACATTTTATTTGACAGACAAATCTGAAGTGTGCAGTTTTTGATGTTAAAATTGATGCTCCATCTTCATGTAACCCTTTTTGGTGGCACTAACGGCACAGAAATGACACCTAACACAAAATATGTAGTGTAAAATACTCTTATCTATCAGCTTGTACCTGCTCCGTCCTGCTCATGGGGATCCCTGTAGCGGTGAATGCGCAAGACGTGGTCGGATACCTCACGGTCCTGCTCTGGGTCCATCTGATCCAGCATGATGAAAAGCAAATCAAAACGAGACAGCAGCGAGTCCTGCAGGCCGATGTTCTCCATGGGGGTCTTATACTGATTATACTGCAGATGAAGAGAGACAAAATCATAAACATGAAATGCTAGGAAAAGACCTTTTAAGTCTGATTTTTTGGACAACACTGGATGTTTATTACGAATAACATTACGAAATGATGCACAGATACAGATTTAAATTTTACCACAACCAAACGTAGCACTTACTCGACCATAGACGGGGTTGGCGGCTGCCAGGACGCTGCAGCGGGCATTGAGCCGAGCATGGATGCCGGCCTTGGCGATGGTGACACGGCCCTGTTCCATGACCTCATGGATAGCAGTGCGATCCATATCTGACATTTTGTCGAACTCATCAATGCAGACAACCCCTCGATCCCCCAAAACCATGGCACCAGCTTCGAGACGACGCTCACCTGAGAAACAGACACAACTTAACATGAGAAGAACAAACAAAACTCTGAAATAGGCAAACTTGTTATTAATCAACCTAAGGTTTCTTGGCTAGATTGTGTGTGAAACGCCGTACCTGTCTCTTGGTCAGTGGTGACGGCTGCGGTCAGACCCACACCCGATGAGCCTCGGCCTGTGGTGGGGATGGCACGAGGTGCAGTGTGCAGAACGTACCTGAGCAGCTGAGACTTGGCCACTGATGGGTCACCTAAGAAATAGAGAGTTTAAGCAGAATTGAAACACATCTTATGCATTTATTTATAATACTCATCTTTTTTTCAGCTAATATTTTTTGTTTTAAATCCATTTGGCAGGTTTTTCCTCAGAATCAGTTCAGATATTATTTGGATGACAATTTCATTTTTTTTTTTAAATGTATTTTTTTTTCCCCCCAGTAAATCCAGTAAGTGATGTTCTTATTAACAACATTTTGGGAGAAGCACGCTCAGATAATTAAACCTAATTAACTCTTTCCCCGCCAAACACAGAATTTTCCGTTATTTGTGAGAAAACGCTTCCAGGCCAATAACGGAATTTTCCGGGTTTCCGTGTTTTCACTGTCGGGCGCTAGGGGGCGCTATTGCGCATCTTCTGAATGAGAGTACTGAATCTCCTGATCAAAACACACGTGAGGAAGACGCAGTGAAACGAGCGATCGCATGTAATCATATGCATATTAAAAATAACGTGATCATCCTCATTAAACAGCATATGAATCAAAACTATCTAATGTTACTGAATGAAATGTGGACCCAGGACGAGCTACATGACTGTGTAAGCATTAGGGATGTTGATGGACTCGATCTACTCCATCTGTGTTTGATCATCGCTCTGAATCTGATCTGGAAATAGTCTTTCACAAAAATGACTTTGAACTTTTTGTTCAAAATGTTGCTTTTTTTATGAAAACTACGCATATTTAAGTGTTGATAAAAAAGGAATGCATGAAGCTAGAATAAAACGTTTTTTTGTTGTTGTTTTTTGTTTAAAAGAGGGTCAGCTCTTTTTTTGATATATTGCATGCTCAGATACTCATTAAACAAAATATTCTATGGGCTATTAAATTTTGGTGAAAATTGACAAAAACCCTGGCAGTGGCTGGCAACTTTTTTTTTTAACGCTGGCGGGGAAAGAGTTAAACACGAGTGGAGCACATCAAGCTAATCAACGATAAGAGGTGTGTATATACAGCAGATTTACCTTCTTTCGTTGACCATTTTCATTTTAGCATCCCTCCACCACCCCATCTCCTCACTTGATTCTAACAAACTCTTATTAGATGTCAACACAATCTATAATACACTTCAGTCCAGTTCTAGTATCACGGGGGGATACTCTGGGTTCGGGCCAAATTCTGAGCCCGGAGCCCTCCCCCGGACAGCACGCCAAATACACATAATCTTTACTCTATTTAATTTGATGTACGTGTGAACTCGTGAAACTGATAAATAGCGGCATCTGGTGGGTCTGTATAAAACAGCACCCAAACCAAACAGAACCTAAACCAGTGTTAAAGTACTGCATGTTCAATAGAAAACAGGTCAAACATTTTACTGGCCTATTAAAAATTGTACTGGCCTATTTAATAAAGTCTTATAAATCTAAACCTTTTAGTTTATATTTATACAAATATGCTTCATAACCTTAACATAGTACATTTCAATTATGTATTGTTACTTTTATTAATGTTTATAGGACAGAATATAAAATACCAATCGTTCTCTACAGAAAAGGTGTAAAAAAAATAAAAAATAAAAAAACAGGCTGCTATGGGAAATAATAAAATATTTCAGAGAAAAATGGGGTTTAAAAAAACGCAATATAATAATTACAATAAAACATTATTCTATAAAAATATTATTATTACTAAATAAATCATTTGACATGGTTGCCTTTATTATATCATGGTGATAATTTCTCTCAGAATATGAATGGGTCTTATAGGAAGGGGGCACTCGTAAGGTTGGGGCATCAAAAATATGTTTGCAACTTAAAATGATGACATATCCTACATGTATTGTAACTTATAAAGTTTATATATGATAATTAATTATATCAATATATCTCTAAAGAAAATGGCAAAAAAGCTTTCTACTTAAGAGTCTAATTCAGATTTATATAGTTATATAGTTCTGATGTCCAGCACAATGTGCGATTTGTAAATACGAAGCAGTCATTTTACCCTAAATGTCGCTCCTTATCTGTGAATATCTAATCAGGCAAATACCTATGAGAAGTACATTGATGTCTCCTCTAATGCGTGAGCCATTCTCCAAAACCTTCTCCACCCCTCCCAGAAGCAAACACAGGATGGCCTTCTTTATGTACTCATGACCATGAATACTGGGGGCCAGTGAGCGAGCCAACTGATCAAACACATTCTGAAGGAGTAGAAAGACAAATAATAATGCATTCATATTAGAAGAACAAAGACATACAATAACTTATAATTCACTTCATAAAATTTGTGGTTGTACTTTATGTTAGAGTAAGTGAACTTATGTTTACTTTAGGTTCAGGGTTGATACCTAGGTATTACTCAGTTATTGTCATTGCTATAATCAATCAATCAATCAACTTTATTTATATAGCACTTTTACAATGACGATTGTTTCAAAGCAGCTTCACAGTGTTAAAGGGTTAGTTCACCTCCAAAAAGAATCAAACGCCTAATGAATCAGTGAATCGATCAATGATTCGGGTCGCCAATGTCACGTGATTTCAGCAGTTCTGAAGCTCCAAACTGCTGAAATCACGTGACATTGGCGACCCGAATCTTTGATCGATTCACTGATTCATTGAGCGTTTGATTCTTTTTGGAGGCACATGGAGGAGAAGACAATGCTGAATAAAATCGTAGTTTTTGATATTTTTGGACCAAAATGTATTTTCGATGCTTCAAGAGACTCTAATCAACCAACTGATGACTACTTTGATGATGTTTTTATTAGCTTTCTGGACATGGACAGTGAAGTGGGCAATGACTGCATTATGCTCTGAGACTAAAATATAAAATATCTTAAACTGTGTTCCGATGATGAACGAAGATCTTACGGGTGTGGAACGACATTAAGGTGAGTCATTAATGACATCAATTTCATTTTTGGGTGAACTAACCCTTTAAACAGGACGATATTGCAACAAAATTTGAACTCTAAAATTAAGTGCTACCAAATGTGTCCAAATCTGGAATACAAGCCAACCAGTTAACTTCAGATGAGACATGTAAAGTTAAGTCAATATACGCTTCCATTATCTTACCTTTGAGCGAGATCTGCAGAAGCTCTTGATCTTGGCTACATCATCTGCAGAGAAGTAGTGAGCGACTTCTTTGCTCATCTGTTTGACGTGACAGGCGATCATGATGGTCCTGAACAAACACACAGGAGGGAAAAAGATATAGTAAGGCTTTGACATAAATAGTATTATTATTATTAATAATAGTAAGTCTATAATAGTATTTTTTTTAATGAAAGCCAGTTGATGCAGCTCTACCTGAAGGTGCCCGAGGTGAAGCCACCCTTCTTGCCGGGCAGACAGCGGTAGGTGCCGATGACCTGCGCGCGGTCCCCTGGCTTTATAGCGTCCACCAGGTCGTTGTCCAGGATGATGTCCACAGAGCGGGGCAGCTGACCGGCAGGGGCTTTCTCTGGCATCTCCTGCACTGTGATGGTCTGGTGGTCCTTATAGATGGACAGACCGAACTCAGTCTCCAGTGGATTGTTCTCCTCATCCTGAATGGATCAAATATAGACACAGAGGATTAATAATAATAATTATTGTTGTTGTTATTAAAATAACCTGACAATGAGAAAAATAGTAATTGTGGTATTATAAAGACCACAATTTTAAATTATTTAAGAATTAATAATAATATGAATAATTATTCTTATTACTATTATTATGATGTAGTAATAATAACAATGGTTATTATTACTAAAATAATTTGACATTGTTGACTTTATAATACCATATAATTTCTCTCACAGAATATTAACTGGTTTTATAGTAATATACAGCGGCCTATACTTGGAACTTGGAATGGGGTCCCCACACATCGATCATCTTATTTTGGACATCACGAGTTTGAAAACCCCTAGAAGTCCTGGACTCAGTATCTTTGTTTTAAGGTGGGACAAATTATAGTACCTTGGTGGGGTAAATGGCACTTGAAGGGAAGGCTTCCAGAGAGGTCAGATCCGTGTACTTGCGCTCCATAGTCTTCTTAGTGGCTGGGCAGTAGTGCACACTGCGTACTACTTTGGGACGCACCAAAGAGCCTGTGAATACAAGGAGAGAACCTGATCAATTCAATGTCCATGACATGCAAAATATCAAATCTTTCCAATGCATATAATTATGCTTGGACTTACATTTAGTGACAATGCCCTCCAAGCACACCATGTTACCCAGCAGACGAGAGGTCAAGGTTCGAGGGGAGACGTGTTTGTTGCCGAAGCTGCCCTCCAGGCCGATGAAGAACTCTTCATGTTGCTTGGCATAAGTGGCATCTATTGAAGCCACCAGATCTTTCAGGGCACGCTGGAATGCCACAAGCTCTTCAAAAGCATTATTCAGCAACCTGAGGCCCAGAAAAGCACTGTCACACTTGTAGTGGAAATTATTTTTGCTTTATGCAAAATGTATTTACTTTATATTATGTAGGTGTTTGCATGACTAGACAACTGAAGATGTTACATATTCTGCTGTTTCTTAAAAGTGTCTCCTCTTTTTTAGGCTTGGAGAATGAGAGATGGTCTTTCCCTTATATGGCATAGATCTTTTTTTTTTCTTAACAGGAAAACAGCAGGGTGAGGGTGAGTGATCTATATTAGGCAGGGGTGTCGGATTGGGGGTATAACCTGTACTGATTATCAGTGCCCCAAGGGGGAGTGGGTCCTTGAAAAGTCTAAAATGTATTTTATATAACCAGGACCTAGGTTAAGGAACACGGGGTCCATCTGGACTGCCTATGCATAGGGCTCGGGATCTTGAAGACATGTGGGTTTGGTTTTCTTTACAAATCACCACTAAACAGTTAACATTTCCACACACTTCACATTATGTTAAACTGAAATGTCAAAATATGGAATACATATAGGTATAGTTAATATATCCCTATGCTTGATAATGTTTATGTACTATAAGGTTGGCTTATAGTTTAATTATGCATGTGTACACCGTAAAGTGCAAGTAGAAACAAAAAGGTTTTTTTATTTTATTTTAAAGTTTAACATACTTGGCTGCTCGCTTGTCGTTGCGGCGGCGCAGGTCGTTGAGGTTCACAATGAGTCTGGATTTGTTTTCGCTGATCATCTGTCGTACTTTGCTCTGATAGATGCCCTGGTCTTGCTGAAAACGTTAAAAACCCAAGAAAAAGTTGTCAAGAAACGAGCACAAAAAACGTTTCAAGTAAGTTACATTATGGTTTATGAGAGTGGGCCTTTGTTCCATAGACACATTAACTTCCAACAGTTTAACAGTTAATAATCAAATAATAAATGCGTTATGCTTACATCATCGTCAAGAAAATCCAGGTAATCCCTCTGTGCCTCCCTCAGTTCCTGATCGTCCAGAACTTCAGCAGCCATTTTTGTGTATAGCTTTAAAAAGTGTTAAGAAATGCTCAGTGCAGAACACCTCGTGTCGATTGCAGCACTGTTGTGTGTCTTTTCGCGCCACCGGGCTTCTCTCGCAGTGGAACCCGGGCGCTGATTGGTCAACTCACCAGTGACTCATTAACATATTCTGTCTCTTGGGTAGCGGCGTCCAATTAAATCCATAGACTCGAGATTCGCCCGGCCCTCTTGAGTGTTTCGCGCGAAAAGAGAACCGGTGCTGCGCATGCGTTCACAACTACAGATGCCGCATACGCGGACTCGGAGAGTTGTTTTGGTCGGAGCAGACAACAAACATGAGCCCATGCTGTTTGCTTCTTTAAGTTTAAGTCACTATTGCCACTCAGATAGTCAGTAAATCAAATGTAGCCTACTGTTTATCAAAGCATTTGATGATATACAAAAGTTATATATATACCGTATTACAAAGTAGGCTACAGAGAGGAAAATATACATCCGTTGTATGAGTACCACGTTTCCCAGTTATGATATGTAACATTTTAAATAGATGTCTACATGTCTTGTATAAATAATAGTATTATAACAATGAATAGTAGCCTACTTGTAAAGTCACCCTCTCCTGATAAGCAAAACGGGAGTTGTTAGGCAGAA
The DNA here is from genome assembly GCF_024679245.1 of Pseudorasbora parva. Taxonomy (NCBI): domain Eukaryota; kingdom Metazoa; phylum Chordata; class Actinopteri; order Cypriniformes; family Gobionidae; genus Pseudorasbora; species Pseudorasbora parva. Next base: position 31,942,538 of record NC_090186.1, on the reverse strand, counting down.
CGACACCTCACCATTCACTTTTAATGGGCACAGTAGCCTAAATCGTGAACCTGATTTGACTTTTTTTTCTAATGCATTTTCTTCTGGGAAAATAAGTCTTCAGACATCACAATATTGGCTATCTAAATTTTAATCTCGTACTGTGATATTTTTGAAGTTGTATCTCTTTTTTCATATTTGTGCTTTTTGGAACATTGAACTGAATCATTTTTGAATCTGAACTGAGTCAGAGTCTCTTCAAACATGAGTGATGATTAGTAGCCCAGGCCCCGCCCAAATTCACAAAGAGCAGCCGGCACAACAGGTCTCAGTCGAAACAGATCAGTTGCCTAGGCTATAATGCACAATTCTGGGAATCGAATTTAATGTTTCGGTTGATATGAAATCTCTTTTATCTTTTAAAAAGTGAATAGTGACGCCTGGGAAGATTGAAGAGGGAATTTCAACAAGTGCCGCACAGGTGAGGAACTATATAAACGATGATATAAACTTATTTTTCAAAAGGAGAAATAAGGATTTTCTTCTTTATTCACGTATACAGAAAGTTCCGGGATTTTATAAAGTGTCACATAGCCTATTGATTTTTTTTATTTTTATTCATGATTTTTTTATTGCTTTTACAATTAAATATACTAAATTAACTGTTCTGTCTATTTTAAATAGTTCTGTATAGTGTGGTTGCAGTAGTCTATTGAGGTGGCTTTTAACTCCCAGAATGCATATATAGTTGATATTTGCTGTCTCAAAACCTATTAAACTCCCTATTTAGACAGCATTTTAGACATTATATATATATATATATATATATATATATATATATATATATATATATATATATATATATATATATATATATGCAACATTAATCTATAGAGAAATCATCTATAACCCCAACAGTGCTTTCTAGGTATTGCAACATTTTCAAGACACAGCTAGTGGTTTAACATTGAGAAGTTCTATGGCAGAGCACAATGTGAGTACTTGGCAAACACAATGATCAATTCAACCAGGCCAGATATTAACTTATCAAGTGTAAGAGGTTTAGTTCAGCAAGAACTGGCTCTTTGTCTGGCAGATATGAATCATGGCATTTTGTCAAAATAAGTTATCCTCGTGCTGTTTTCTGCTTCTCGTTTCAGCTAATTTTTGTCATTGATCCAGTTTCACCATGCCAAGTGGAGTTTGGAGCCGTCTTAGTACACTGACACTGAGTAGGCCTATACAGCAGCTGGGTCAGTTACCACACTTGTCGAACTGGTTGTCCCGTCTACCTTTACCTCAAACCACTGTACTCGCCTCTGATGTGCCAAGCCTATTCCGTGAGCCCTACATCTTGTCAGGCTATCGTCCTGTGCATCAGGAATGGCTGAGCTACTTCTGTAGCCTCTTTCAATGTCACAACGAGTCGCTCAATGTATGGACACACCTGCTGGCGATCCCTGCTGTTCTACTCCGCTTTTCTTTATTCGCAGGTGCATGGGGGCTGACGCTCAATGTGGCGTCTTTGCCTCTGTTTTTGTACGTGTTGTCATCACTTATCTACCTCTGTTTCAGCGTTGCCGCCCACCTGCTGCAGTCACACTCTGAGCTTGCCCATTACTCCCTCTTCTTCGTAGACTATGTTGGCGTAGCAGTTTACCAATATGGCTGTGCACTAGGCCACTATTTTTACTGTTCCGAGCCAATATGGAGACACAGCCTAGTGGGAGCGGTGTTTCTACCCTGTGCTGCGGTGCTGGCCTGGTTGTCCTGCGCCAGTTGCTGCTACGCCAAATTCCGTTACCGTCGTCCATACCCCCTCCACCGAAAGATCTGCCAGATCATTCCCACCAGCCTGGCATACTTGCTCGACATAAGCCCTGTAGCGCACCGCTTGGTCACCAGATCTTGGGACGAGCCAGTGTTGGTGTTTCACGCCCTGCAAGTGGTGTTTTTTGTGTTATCGGCTCTGTTTTTCTCTTGCCCAGTTCCTGAGCGCTTTTTTCCAGGGAGATGTGACATTGTGGGCCACGGACATCAGATCTTCCACATTTTCCTGGTCATGTGTACTTTGTGCCAGCTTGAAGCAATGTTTAGAGACTATCTGGTGCATGAGCAGTCTGTAGTAGATGTGCATGGAGAACACTTCATTTTACTGGCTGGAGGATCGTTCTTCTTACTGGGGTTGTGCTGTGTTCTGACTGCAGTTCTAATGAGAGGAGCGGTGCAAAGGCAGCTGAAGAAAAAAGACTGCAAAAAATTTTGAAAAGATTTTACAAAACAGATTTGCTTAGTTATTTTGCTAGTTCATGTGTTCATATGTTCACATTAAAATTATTTTTATTTTAGGGAATTTATTATGAGAATTGTGATTTCTTTCTTTCTTTCTTTCTTTCTTTCTTTCTTTCTTTCTTTCTTTCTTTCTTTCTTTCTTTCTTTCTTTCTTTCTTTCTTTCTTTCTTTCTTTCTTTCTTTCTTTCTTTCTTTACTTTACTTCAAAAGTCCCACAATCACATTCTGAAATCCCACACTCTCAGAAAAAAATGGTAAAAGGTGTCAAAATGGTACCTTTAGGGGTACAAAAGCTGTCACTGGGGCAGTAAAAGTTCCCTGACTATTACACAAGAATAATTGTAGTTCCTAGTCATATCTGTCTACACATTTTTTCTGTCGGTTTTAGTACACAGTGTAACTACACATCATCACAACATATAGTCAAATGTTGGCATTATTTTGTCATTTATTGAGCATTACGCTAAATGCGTTTACGTCTAGTCTTTGTGCTAAGCTATAGCGGTGGGTGTGTCAGACAGTTATGGCACGCACGGAGATGAAAATGGTATGTATGGATTATTATCTAACTCCGGGGGATACGGTGAATAAGCTCAAGTACCAAAAAATCGGCATGCATGTTCCTTTAAAGTACATATGTACCCTTTTTGTGGGGTAAATAAGATGAAACTTTTTAATCCCCATGCAGTGACAACTTTTGTACCATTTTATCAGAAATTGCAGATATCAGCCTCAGGGAGGCATTTTACTTTTACCAAATACTTTCACAAATCATATTAAACGTAAATAAGTGGGGTTTTCCCCACAAAATTAATTCACTGCTGAGGATAATCTACCACTTAGCCGACATTCCTGAGATCCAGTAGCTACTGTATGAGTTTGACACAACTGGCCTATTTACTTGAAAACTTTGGAGTCTGGGACAGGAGGTTTTCGAAAGCAAATTAAGGGGTAAAGCTGGATTTGGCCTGAATAAGAATGAGAGAGAGAGAGTTGTAGGGGTTGGGGTTAAGGAGAACAAAGAGGCCGTTTTTATTTTGCACTCAGTATAGTCAGGCAATGGTGTGGAGGAATGGGTCAACTCTTGTTTGCTCAAGAACATTGATACAGAACATTTACCCTCTTCATACAATAGAAATTTCATCTTCAGGCCAAAACAAGAATGTCCTGCTTAAATCAGGGTGTTATATACTCTGTTGTATTTGTATTACCGTTTTGTTTGGACCGCAAAAAAATAAAGTTCTGGAATGTATTTACTGTACTTTCTTCCTCCTCTGTACTGTAAGTCTAACCCTTAAACGAAAACGTGCCTTAGATATTGCTTTGTACTTTTAATTGTGCTTTATTTTAATAAATGTTCATATTAAAAAAAAACAAGTATTCTAATAAACCTTTGGTGAGTTTTTTTTTTTAGTTAAGGAAGTTGAATTATATTCTATGAATGTACACTGTAAAAAAAATGTTGGTTTAACTTAAAAAAGTAAGCTGGTTGTAACGACGAGTCCACAGGTTGAGGATCCAAATGCTATTTTATTGAGAGATTAAAAAAGAAGAATGTATTGAGATTAATAAGAAAATTTATTGAGATTTTACTTTATTTATACAGTCCACAATCAAAGTCTAGAGTACAGGCAAGATCAACATACATGAAGGCAGTCCAAAGAAACAAACACAACAAGGCAGGGAATGTAGGCAAGAGAGCAGTCCAGCAACAGGCAGGTGATCCAAAACCAAGAGACATGAAAACATGATAGACCGCTCTGAATTGTAGTGTTACACTTTAAAAGACTTAGCAGTGAATGGCAGGGTGAACATGGTTTATATAGACTGAGGTGATGAGGCTAATGGCACACAGGTGTAAAAAATTATGGCTGAGTAGTCAGGGCAAAGGATTTTGGGTAATGAAGTTCGGAGGAAGTGGGGACTCTGGTGGCGATCAGAGGGAGCCCCAGAGGCCTGATTTGTGACACTGGTTGCCTTAAAATTTTGAGCTTATTGAAATAAAAAATTTGAGTTGATACAATGAAGGAAATTTGTTTAATAAATAGAAACTCAAAATATTATTGTATCTGAACCACATAAAAAATTTGATAAATCATGAATATAACACTATTTGGCATGTTTCACTGCGTCATCAAAAATAAAACACACACAATTACCCAGTGTGCTTACAAAAAATTTAAATAAAGGTTGTCGAATCTCAAAAGCTAAAACAACCAGGTAACTTTTTTTCTAAATCATTTTTTACAGTGTAATTATTTGTGTCAGAACACTGTAAAATATATATATTTCTATGATTTATCACAACTTTTTATATTTTGTCAAATCAATTTAGATAATTAATATGATTCAGATATACATTTTTGAGTTTCTATTTATTAAACCAATCTCCTTTGTTTTTAGTTTCAATGAGCTCAAAATTTTAAGGCAACCAGGTAACTTATTTTTTAAGTTAAACCAACAATTTTATTTGCAGTGCAGTAATTTTGCTAATGGATCAGCCACATGGGGGGAATTCAGGGTGATATGGACACTTTTAGCCATTGAAATGACTTGGGGGGGGGGGGGGTGTCTCTATTACACTATACTAAACTATTATACCTCATTTGTCCATTAGGTGGCAGGAGTGTTCCATTTAAAAACGGGAAAAAGTTCAAGTTTTGTAAAAAAAAAAAAAAAAAAAAATGTTTTCATTATTTAAATGTCATTCAAAACAGAACTAACCATATATCCATACAATAAAAAATATAAAAACAGTGACATGGCTAATACAGTTAATATACTAATAAGATAATTACATAAACAAGTAAAATCCAAGTGATGTGAATTATTTTGAGGCATAATAGGAAAATGGATTTAGGAACTGGAGTGGCTGCCGGAATCCAGATTAAGGAAGTGTGACTCTCTCAAATCCCTGTTGGATCAGTGTGTTGCTGCCAGTGAAGACATGATGCTGACAGGAGATCTAGGATTGTGTAACTGAGGTTAAAGGTAAATTGAGATTCTATTTTATTATTTTAAGGAGACTGATAGAAGGCTGTTTATTGATAGCTTAAAAAAAATCATCTCACAGATGATGTACAATATCAGTGCTTGTGGCTCCAAGTAATAAAATAAATGTCATTAATATTAAGTCTAAAGAATTAAATTTTAATGTACATGTAGTATCACTTTTACTGTGTTTATTACCTTTAAACAGCTGCTGTGTCTTATTGCATTTTTAAATATTAATACACTAAACATTACCATAACAATTGCAGTCCGTTTGTGTTAACATGAAAGAGAGGTGTGACTTGTACATGTACTCACCTGTGTAGTAATCATATTTGTGAGAACAGCAATAACAGCTTACATTATATTCGCTTTCTTTACTTTTACTCATTGATCCATCAGCTCTCATAGCTTAGTCGCATAGGATAGTTTCAGTTGATTCTTACCTTTCAGTCATTACAGCAACTGGATGAAGAGTGATGGCTCCTGTCGAGGAGGGTCTGATCACCTGGTTATCAGGTTGTTCTTCATCTCTTCAGATTAGTATTGTTTCAGTCCTCTTCATCATCATTTATGTCTTGCTCTACAGCCTTTGTACAAGCTGCTATGGGTAAGTCTCTTATTTTATCTATCACTATGTATTTAAATGCATATTTAGGAATTCATAACTCGTGCTGATTCAAAACACACCCAAGAGAAGGGAGTGATTAACAGAATGAGTAAATGGGTGATCTCACTGGAATGTGCAATGACAGGTCCAGATGCACAAGTCACCAAGCGCCCAAGTCGCACAGCATGAATAATGTTAATGTTTTGTGTTATTGTAAGAAAATTAGAGACCTGTTTGTCAACCACATATGTAAACCATGAAGATGGAAAACTAATAATAGCCTGTCATGTTTGCATACTGTGCAAAACTGTGCAAAAAAAATGGATGCACTGTGGATGCTTAATCTGTAACATTTGAAATAGTAACTTTACTTTTTATGTCTTCAGTATTTCTGACAATGTATCATCCAGCCATGTATGCAGACAAGAGAAAACAAATATTCCATTGGCATCTCCACAAAATGTAAGTGACTGACATAAGACACCACTCATACTCACTAATTTTATTGCATAAATTAGTTTTTCTGTTGGCTGTTGCTCCACTCTAAAAAAAAAAAAAGGCTGGGTTGTTTCAACTCATGTTTGGGTCAAATATGGACAAATCCAAACCGTTTGTTTGTCAGTTTTTTGACAGTTACTGTACTGAAGTACACTATAAAACGGCACATACTTTCCCATATGTGGCATATACAGAACACAAAGCTTTTGTTGTTGAGTAGTGCATAACCCGCTCTTGACAATTTGCTTTAGGAGGAAGAACTTTTTCCTGCTTTGGGAGCAATTGTAATAGCCTGTTGAACCATATCCATCCTATTACGATCAATTAAAATCATGCAGCAAATCAGCAAGAGAGGATAAGTAATTTCCAAAGAGTTATTGGATTCATCTTCTTAGGGAAATGACACTGTAATGGAGAGCAGATAGAGAAAGCAAATAATGATTAAAAAAAAAAAACTTTTAATCATGAAAGACTGGCACAATATAGAATGTGATGTGAAAATGAATAAAGTATTATTCTCACAAACTTATGTCCTTATTGCAGAATCTACCTGAGTCCCAGAGTGTTGAATATATGCCAGCTGCCAAGGATCTATCTGATCATATTTACTCACTCTTGGAGGCTGAACTGAATGAGGAAAATCCTTATGAGTGCATTAGTGAGCCTCCATCTGACAACGCTAAAGGGGAGAATGAGAGCCCTTCCACAGCAAAGACAAAGCCTGATGATAATCACTCTGTCTCAGCCCTCAAAAAACCAGTCAACACACCGGCAGTGGAGCAGCCTCTCACTTCACCTCGCACCCAGAATGATCTACATTTGACCAGCGTAGTTGTTTATGCTGCAGTGAACTGGAAAACCAAAAGCCATAAGAACACAAAACCTCTATTTAATACAGATAGTGTGGTTGATATGAGCGATATTACTAAGGAGGCTGTCCCTCCCATTCCAGACAAACATTTCTAGTATGATAAAAAGGCAACATTTTCATTTACGATGCATTTGTATTTATTCTAATTTTGCAAGTCTTGCATTACAAAAATAATGTGCATTTTATTTTTATTTATTCATTTTCAAAAACATTTAGATTAATAAATATATGGTATGTCTGCAACTTCACATAAAACAAGGAAGACAGCCACGTCTGGGTTATTGTAGGTCAGCATGAGTCACATGATACAATGCCTCGAGCCAATACCCAGACTGGATTCAGAGACTGAAACCCAACATGCTTGCGCTGTCCAGACCTAAAATCCCCTTTGGAGGATGAAGTCCGTCGGCCACGGCCGCCGACAGAAGAAAGCTTATAATCCCCAGACATCATTTACATGATGAGCGGTTTCTTCCAAATGTCTGTTTGCAAATACACAATGCTGAATATTTAGGAAATAGAGCAAATGATGTAGGTGAAAGGTGACACATGTCAAGGGACTGCTTTGGAAACTGCAGGCAGACTGCTGCCTAAACTGTACATTTAAATTCAAATGACTTATCCTGGGGATACATTTTTATCTTTTTTAAATATAAAAATATATAAGATAAATGTTGATATTTGTTATATTTTATTTTCATGGGACTGTACATATATATATAATAGTCTGTAGTATAATTGTTTCATGTATATCATGTAAATTGAAAATAAAAGCTATATAATGTGAACAAAAATGTGATTATTATAATGTGGCAGAAAAACATGATTTATAAACACATGATGGAACACCAGTATTATAATAGCAGGTTTTAGTCAAATTATTTATAAAAAATCTTCCTTTTTTTTACATTGTACAGACTGCATTTTCTATCCCCTACCCCTATCCAACACAAAAACTGCATTTTTACATAAAAAATATAAAATAAAATGTATGTTTATTAATCAATTTCCCTGGGGACCACTGGATGGTCCCCATAATGTAGGTGATCTCAGGTTTTACTATCCATTTAGGGCCATTTGGTCCCCAAAATGTAGCCTCTTATACACGTCCTGTCACAGTCAGACACACATTTGTATCCATATAGGCATAATGCTTTGTATAGGCTACTGTACAAACTGTGTATTATATATCTCCTCACACTCACCCTACACCTAAGCCTACCCATCACACAAAAAGGTTGGCATTTTTGAATATAGAAAAACCCCCAATTAATTACAATTAAATTAATAAACAATTTAAAAACAATTTAATCAATTGTTTACGTTGTAATACACATGCCATTATACACATT